>NW_027552404.1:0-102049 GCF_045843805.1 Urocitellus parryii | reverse complement strand
CAATTCCAGATATGTATTCACAGATTTTGTTCCTCTTCTCCTCTCATTGTGTCTTATTTGGGGTGATAGTAATGTCAAGGCATTGTGGTGGATGACAGTGGAAGATTGTTATGTGGCACGTGTTCGCATATATCTTAGACTCGTTTTTCATTTTGCCCTTTGAAATATTCAATCTCTGTGTCAATACTTATACTACCTTGATTCTTTAATGTCCATCTGGGTGGATTTATAATCAACTTTTCACAAGATATTTCTCAGAAATATACATTTTCTTGACATACATATTCATTTCTGAATTCTCAAAATGAACTTCAGTGAATATTGAGTACTAACCCTAATATTTCTTCAGTAAGTGACCCAGTTTAACATCAATGAAAGTCTATTCATACGGGACGTGATGTGTATTTTGAAGTAAATTTTCATTCAAAATTGTTAAATTCCTATTTCTTCGTATCATAGGATGTATCATTTCATCCAATATTCACAAATTGACATGCATATGATTCACTTACATTCACTCCCTGTATCAGAACCCATGTATTTCTCCATGTTGCTTTACTTGCTTTTTCATGAGATTTCTTTTATAAAACATTACTTTTGAATTCCATCATCATTTTCGAAGCAAAACTCACAGTTTGGTGTAGTTAGTAACCCTAATATTACCACTAGACGTACACCTACTTGGATTGAATGTTTATCTGAATACCAGATTTCATGTATTTTTTAAAATATCAATTCAATCCATTATTTAAAATAGTAACCAGTTATATTTTTTATTCACCCTATGGTCTATTCATGCATCATCTCTATATACGTAAACCCAGGGTGCACCTATTTTTATCCCCAAACTCTAAATGACAGGGTTTGAAAACATGCTCCCAGAAATGGTGGAAGACAAATACACATGTCACCTCCTCCCTGTATTCCTTTCATCACATCATCTTCTGGACACCAAATGCAAAACTCACACTCACCTTATGATTCTTCCAAAGCCTGATTTTAATGAGAGCATGGATTACTAAAATCATCTAAGTCCGCTTTGCCTATTGTTTTCAATATTCAATCCTATGGTGAGCGTACACTTGTTTCTTCCTAGGATAGTGTATTCAACCACCCGCCTGTTGAAAATATCCCTGATCTTATCACTCATTTTGTACTTTGCCCGATCTCCTAACATCCCAATTGATATCTATTTCCCCAAGTGCCTTGTTGTGACTGACTCTTCATGTGTGCTGACATTCCCATTTACACTCTAATAGAAATTCATTCGAATGCAAAAAGGGCCTTTTGCCCAAATCCTAAACACACTCTTCTTCCTTACCCTACACTGGAATCCTGTCTACTATCTCAATATCACTGGAAGTTCTCTTTCACATTCAGTGGTCCCAGGTACAAGATCTTATGCCATTGTATATGGATTTAGAGGATTCACCTCTGCAGAACATAATTCAAAACTATGTATCCAAATCAAGGGCCCAACACCCTTGTGTGCTTCAGCTCTTACCTAGTTTTCACCTTCCATTCTTATAAATATCCCAGTTGCCCAATCCCCGTATTCATCCAGCAGAATGACTCCTAAGCCAAATCGAACCTGATATGACCCTGAAGCAGACTCTGTTCCCTCAATCTATTTTCACATAACAGCAGGTCCTGAGTTGATCTTGCCATACAGGTATGTAGGGAATCCTCCAGCTGCTGAGAAGCTCAAAGGTAGATGCAGAAATGATCCCTGGAGCCAATGTAGGCAGCTAGGTAGGACCTGTGATGTCTAAAGTCATCTTCCATCGCCAACAACCCAGTGAGGATGAAGGGATGTGGCTGAATCAGCCTCTCTCTTCTCAATGCAGGGAAGATGGACACAATCAGGCCTGGGTGGGTTGCTGATCCCGGGCTCCTAGGGTATATAGACCTTTATGACTTGTGAGAATGTCACAGGAAGGTGGGGCAGCCTCCCTCTCATGGGACCCTTGGAAACAACTGTTAGGACAAAGTGGTTGCCAAGGCAGTGACCTCATTCACTTCCCTGAAGGAAGTGACCTCACCTCACTTCCTTGGTGATGGAATTCTCTGAACGTGGGATCCAGGAGGCGAGGCACCCTGAAGCAATTCCAGTCCCAGTGGGCTCCCTTGTTTTTTCTGTACCAAGGCCAGAGTCATTCTTTCTTGGCACCTGGTGATGTGTGGGTAGCCAAATGCCTTGAATGGTCTGAACAGGGGCCTTTCCTGAGAAAGAAGTGTTGGCTCATTGCTGGCTCCTGACAACTACACAGAGATGGCCAAGGAGACCAGAGCTGAGACAGGACCGGCCACTGCTGGGGAACAAATTTTCACCCACCAGTCAGAGGTCAGAGTGGATAGATGCAGACCAAATACAGGGGTGGTTTGTGTGTCTTAGTGGGTGTGTGTTTCAATTTGGCATTTTGTCTCATGTTCTGAGATCATGTAGGATAAACGTGTTTGTTGTTGTTGTTGTTGTTGTTGTTTGTTGGTTTGAAATGGAGTGTTAACTAGTGAGTCTTTCTATGTCAGTGGATCCCACTGGGTTTGTGGTTAAAGAGAGTAGAGAGAAGAAAGCAGCCGTGAATGTGTCCTGTCTAGTGGAAATCTTTGCAGGACTCCTCAAGGCCAATTGATGAATGGACTGCTGCTTGTCTTGCAGATGGGAAACACCTACCAAGATCCCAAGTTCCTGTATTCTTCCAGAATTTTGGCCACTCTCTGAAGGGGTTCGTGTTTTTGTGAACAAGATGGGTACCACCTTCAAGCTCTGTGACAAGGCCATGGACTGGATTGCCGACGGGAATGCCAAGCATCTCAGAAAAGTAAAAATTAGCATGACTGGTAAGGATCTCTCTGGAGAATCCCTGCTTGCATAGATAGCCACCCAAGTTGCATGATTAGGAGCTGTCAGTGCCACAGTGTTCAATTAAAGAAAAGTTTTTCTCCAGGCTTCTTTCCTCCCTATTGTTCTGTTCCCCTGAATGTCAGGGAGGTGTTTGCCTTAGGGCACTCCTTTGGGAATCCTCCAGAAAACAGTTTCAAACGGAAAGGAAGAGGCCCAATCTGTGCCTTTTAGGTAAAGTGCTTTGTAAAGGCTGTGTCTGAATCAGACTCTTGGCCCTGTGTGTGGCCGTGAATTACATTCTCAGCACCCCAGGAAACTCAAGAAAAATCCCATGTGTCCATGCACATCTAAAAGGATGAAAAAGAAGTGTAATATTGGATGAAGTCTCTTGCCTTCCTCTGGTCAGGCTCCTGACACCGATGAAGTAAGAACAGGGATCCTCTGGGTCAAATGAGTTGTTGCAAGCCATCCAGTAACTAGCACACAGGTGTTTGGGTGTTTTCATGAGTCCAGTACACATAAAGAATCTACCCCTGGCAGGCAGGAGGCCTCGAATTTGAGAAGCAGAGCAGTGTTAACTACAGGCCCATTTTATCTATCCTGTTTCTCAGGAAGGGTGTCCAGGCCACCATGACATTTGGCACATGATGGGCATGAGACCTTACTTTGCACAGCATCTTAGACTTCTCCCCCTATGGAAACCCCCAGGCAGAATGTTATGATGAGTATCTGTATGGAAGAAGAGGAGGGCCATGTGGGAGTGTTTTTGTTAGAATAGTGGTCTTTTGTGTGGTGGTTGGAAAAGATGAGTGGGTCCACCTCAGCTTGAACTCTGGTGTGATGCCATTAGAGACTCAGGAGATTCCTCAACCCTTAATGGCTCCTGAATGAATCAAAACCCACAGTGCCAACTTCTTCATTCTTGAAATATGGCTAGGCCAATAACATGAAGGTTTTGAGAATCCCATGACCAGAAATCCCTGGAGAACCTTTAGATCTCCTGTTGCTCATCATGACTGAACCCGCCATTGCCGTTTTTGACTGAGTGGAATTCATGACCATGGTGAAGAACAGAGATGTCAGTGAGTAGGAGCCAGCAGGGAACTGGGTCTGGAGCAATGGAGTGCAGGTGTGTGACCAACATCTGTGGTGAGCCCCTGTGGTTCTGTCATTGGTATCCAAATGACATGTGACTGACAAGGTGCAGCCAGCAGACCCTAAAATGTAAAGGCATGTTGTTGTGGGGAGAGGATCTGGTGCGATGCTCAGAATCAAGTTGCTACGCTCAAGTGGGAAAGATATATGGGGTAGCAGCCCAGTTTGTGTTTTTTCCGTCAGACCCTGACTCACCCCACGTGACAGAGCTCCCTCCAGCACTGTGTCCCGGTTGACCTTTATGTATTTCAAAAACAAACACCAAATTTCCAGGGAAGCTGCAAGAAATGCCATTAAAACTGGACTGTGAGCCAAAGGCTTCACAATCCCCCCAGGGAGACACTCATACCCCAACGGCCACAGTTACCTACAAAGAGAGGATTCAGCTCTGCTGCCTCCTGTTCGTATTGGGAAAAAGGAAACCATGTCCTCCTGTTCACATAGACTGAGACCAAGCTTTCCTGGTCTCACTGCAAAGGAAGCTAAAGCACAAAGCTATATTTCTAGTGCACAAATGTCAGAGGCAGATAGTCAAGAAGTCATTAGGCCAGCAAAGTTCCATGTTTGTGGAATGTTTACCCTGTCCCCTACCATTGGGATCTCTTGTGCCACACCCAAGTTTGTGAGCTCCTCAGAATTTCCAATTCCAGATATGTATTCACAGATTTTGTTCCTCTTCTCCTCTCATTGTGTCTTATTTGGGGTGATAGTAATGTCAAGGCATTGTGGTGGATGACAGTGGAAGATTGTTATGTGGCACGTGTTCGCATATATCTTAGACTCGTTTTTCATTTTGCCCTTTGAAATATTCAATCTCTGTGTCAATACTTATACTACCTTGATTCTTTAATGTCCATCTGGGTGGATTTATAATCAACTTTTCACAAGATATTTCTCAGAAATATACATTTTCTTGACATACATATTCATTTCTGAATTCTCAAAATGAACTTCAGTGAATATTGAGTACTAACCCTAATATTTCTTCAGTAAGTGACCCAGTTTAACATCAATGAAAGTCTATTCATACGGGACGTGATGTGTATTTTGAAGTAAATTTTCATTCAAAATTATTAAATTCCTATTTCTTCGTATCATAGGATGTATCATTTCATCCAATATTCAAAAATTGACATGCATATGATTCACTTACATTCACTCCCTGTATCAGAACCCATGTATTTCTCCATGTTGCTTTACTTGCTTTTTCATGAGATTTCTTTTATAAAACATTACTTTTGAATTCCATCATCATTTTCGAAGCAAAACTCACAGTTTGGTGTAGTTAGTAACCCTAATATTACCACTAGACGTACACCTACTTGGATTGAATGTTTATCTGAATACCAGATTTCATGTATTTTTTAAAATATCAATTCAATCCATTATTTAAAATAGTAACCAGTTATATTTTTTATTCACCCTATGGTCTATTCATGCATCATCTCTATATACGTAAACCCAGGGTGCACCTATTTTTATCCCCAAACTCTAAATGACAGGGTTTGAAAACATGCTCCCAGAAATGGTGGAAGACAAATACACATGTCACCTCCTCCCTGTATTCCTTTCATCACATCATCTTCTGGACACCAAATGCAAAACTCACACTCACCTTATGATTCTTCCAAAGCCTGATTTTAATGAGAGCATGGATTACTAAAATCATCTAAGTCCGCTTTGCCTATTGTTTTCAATATTCAATCCTATGGTGAGCGTACACTTGTTTCTTCCTAGGATAGTGTATTCAACCACCCGCCTGTTGAAAATATCCCTGATCTTATCACTCATTTTGTACTTTGCCCGATCTCCTAACATCCCAATTGATATCTATTTCCCCAAGTGCCTTGTTGTGACTGACTCTTCATGTGTGCTGACATTCCCATTTACACTCTAATAGAAATTCATTCGAATGCCAAAAGGGCCTTTTGCCCAAATCCTAAACACACTCTTCTTCCTTACCCTACACTGGAATCCTGTCTACTATCTCAATATCACTGGAAGTTCTCTTTCACATTCAGTGGTCCCAGGTACAAGATCTTATGCCATTGTATATGGATTTAGAGGATTCACCTCTGCAGAACATAATTCAAAACTATGTATCCAAATCAAGGGCCCAACACCCTTGTGTGCTTCAGCTCTTACCTAGTTTTCACCTTCCATTCTTATAAATATCCCAGTTGCCCAATCCCCGTATTCATCCAGCAGAATGACTCCTAAGCCAAATCGAACCTGATATGACCCTGAAGCAGACTCTGTTCCCTCAATCTATTTTCACATAACAGCAGGTCCTGAGTTGATCTTGCCATACAGGTATGTAGGGAATCCTCCAGCTGCTGAGAAGCTCAAAGGTAGATGCAGAAATGATCCCTGGAGCCAATGTAGGCAGCTAGGTAGGACCTGTGATGTCTAAAGTCATCTTCCATGGCCAACAACCCAGTGAGGATGAAGGGATGTGGCTGAATCAGCCTCTCTCTTCTCAATGCAGGGAAGATGGACACAATCAGGCCTGGGTGGGTTGCTGATCCCGGGCTCCTAGGGTATATAGACCTTTATGACTTGTGAGAATGTCACAGGAAGGTGGGGCAGCCTCCCTCTCATGGGACCCTTGGAAACAACTGTTAGGACAAAGTGGTTGCCAAGGCAGTGACCTCATTCACTTCCCTGAAGGAAGTGACCTCACCTCACTTCCTTGGTGATGGAATTCTCTGAACGTGGGATCCAGGAGGCGAGGCACCCAGAAGCAATTCCAGTCCCAGTGGGCTCCCTTGTTTTTTCTGTACCAAGGCCAGAGTCATTCTTTCTTGGCACCTGGTGATGTGTGGGTAGCCAAATGCCTTGAATGGTCTGAACAGGGGCCTTTCCTGAGAAAGAAGTGTTGGCTCATTGCTGGCTCCTGACAACTACACAGAGATGGCCAAGGAGACCAGAGCTGAGACAGGACCGGAAACTGCTGGGGAACAAATTTTCACCCACCAGTCAGAGGTCAGAGTGGATAGATGCAGACCAAATACAGGGGTGGTTTGTGTGTCTTAGTGGGTGTGTGTTTCAATTTGGCATTTTGTCTCATGTTCTGAGATCATGTAGGATAAACGTGTTTGTTGTTGTTGTTGTTGTTGTTGTTTGTTGGTTTGAAATGGACTGTTAACTAGTGAGTCTTTCTATGTCAGTGGATCCCACTGGGTTTGTGGTTAAAGAGAGTAGAGAGAAGACAGCAGACGTGAATGTGTCCTGTCTAGTGGAAATCTTTGCAGGACTCCTCAAGGCCAATTGATGAATGGACTGCTGCTTGTCTTGCAGATGGGAAACACCTACCAAGATCCCAAGTTCCTGTATTCTTCCAGAATTTTGGCCACTCTCTGAAGGGGTTCGTCTTTTTGTGAACAAGATGGGTACCACCTTCAAGCTCTGTGACAAGGCCATGGACTGGATTGCCGACGGGAATGCCAAGCATCTCAGAAAAGTAAAAATTAGCATGACTGGTAAGGATCTCTCTGGAGAATCCCTGCTTGCATAGATAGCCACCCAAGTTGCATGATTAGGAGCTGTCAGTGCCACAGTGTTCAATTAAAGAAAAGTTTTTCTCCAGGCTTCTTTCCTCCCTATTGTTCTGTTCCCCTGAATGTCAGGGAGGTGTTTGCCTTAGGGCACTCCTTTGGGAATCCTCCAGAAAACAGTTTCAAACGGAAAGGAAGAGGCCCAATCTGTGCCTTTTAGGTAAAGTGCTTTGTAAAGGCTGTGTCTGAATCAGACTCTTGGCCCTGTGTGTGGCCGTGAATTATATTCTCAGCACCCCAGGAAACTCAAGAAAAATCCCATGTGTCCATGCACATCTAAAAGGATGAAAAAGAAGTGTAATATTGGATGAAGTCTCTTGCCTTCCTCTGGTCAGGCTCCTGACACCGATGAAGTAAGAACAGGGATCCTCTGGGTCAAATGAGTTGTTGCAAGCCATCCAGTAACTAGCACACAGGTGTTTGGGTGTTTTCATGAGTCCAGTACACATAAAGAATCTACCCCTGGCAGGCAGGAGGCCTCGAATTTGAGAAGCAGAGCAGTATTAACTACAGGCCCATTTTATCTATCCTGTTTCTCAGGAAGGGTGTCCAGGCCACCATGACATTTGGCACATGATGGGCATGAGACCTTACTTTGCACAGCATCTTAGACTTCTCCCCCTATGGAAACCCCCAGGCAGAATGTTATGATGAGTATCTGTATGGAAGAAGAGGAGGGCCATGTGGGAGTGTTTTTGTTAGAATAGTGGTCTTTTGTGTGGTGGTTGGAAAAGATGAGTGGGTCCACCTCAGCTTGAACTCTGGTGTGATGCCATTAGAGACTCAGGAGATTCCTCAACCCTTAATGGCTCCTGAATGAATCAAAACCCACAGTGCCAACTTCTTCATTCTTGAAATATGGCTAGGCCAATAACATGAAGGTTTTGAGAATCCCATGACCAGAAATCCCTGGAGAACCTTTAGATCTCCTGTTGCTCATCATGACTGAACCCGCCATTGCCGTTTTTGACTGAGTGGAATTCATGACCATGGTGAAGAACAGAGATGTCAGTGAGTAGGAGCCAGCAGGGAACTGGGTCTGGAGCAATGGAGTGCAGGTGTGTGACCAACATCTGTGGTGAGCCCCTGTGGTTCTGTCATTGGTATCCAAATGACATGTGACTGACAAGGTGCAGCCAGCAGACCCTAAAATGTAAAGGCATGTTGTTGTGGGGAGAGGATCTGGTGCGATGCTCAGAATCAAGTTGCTACGCTCAAGTGGGAAAGATATATGGGGTAGCAGCCCAGTTTGTGTTTTTTCCGTCAGACCCTGACTCACCCCACGTGACAGAGCTCCCTCCAGCACTGTGTCCCGGTTGACCTTTATGTATTTCAAAAACAAACACCAAATTTCCAGGGAAGCTGCAAGAAATGCCATTAAAACTGGACTGTGAGCCAAAGGCTTCACAATCCCCCCAGGGAGACACTCATACCCCAACGGCCACAGTTACCTACAAAGAGAGGATTCAGCTCTGCTGCCTCCTGTTCGTATTGGGAAAAAGGAAACCATGTCCTCCTGTTCACATAGACTGAGACCAAGCTTTCCTGGTCTCACTGCAAAGGAAGCTAAAGCACAAAGCTATATTTCTAGTGCACAAATGTCAGAGGCAGATAGTCAAGAAGTCATTAGGCCAGCAAAGTTCCATGTTTGTGGAATGTTTACCCTGTCCCCTACCATTGGGATCTCTTGTGCCACACCCAAGTTTGTGAGCTCCTCAGAATTTCCAATTCCAGATATGTATTCACAGATTTTGTTCCTCTTCTCCTCTCATTGTGTCTTATTTGGGGTGATAGTAATGTCAAGGCATTGTGGTGGATGACAGTGGAAGATTGTTATGTGGCACGTGTTCGCATATATCTTAGACTCGTTTTTCATTTTGCCCTTTGAAATATTCAATCTCTGTGTCAATACTTATACTACCTTGATTCTTTAATGTCCATCTGGGTGGATTTATAATCAACTTTTCACAAGATATTTCTCAGAAATATACATTTTCTTGACATACATATTCATTTCTGAATTCTCAAAATGAACTTCAGTGAATATTGAGTACTAACCCTAATATTTCTTCAGTAAGTGACCCAGTTTAACATCAATGAAAGTCTATTCATACGGGACGTGATGTGTATTTTGAAGTAAATTTTCATTCAAAATTATTAAATTCCTATTTCTTCGTATCATAGGATGTATCATTTCATCCAATATTCAAAAATTGACATGCATATGATTCACTTACATTCACTCCCTGTATCAGAACCCATGTATTTCTCCATGTTGCTTTACTTGCTTTTTCATGAGATTTCTTTTATAAAACATTACTTTTGAATTCCATCATCATTTTCGAAGCAAAACTCACAGTTTGGTGTAGTTAGTAACCCTAATATTACCACTAGACGTACACCTACTTGGATTGAATGTTTATCTGAATACCAGATTTCATGTATTTTTTAAAATATCAATTCAATCCATTATTTAAAATAGTAACCAGTTATATTTTTTATTCACCCTATGGTCTATTCATGCATCATCTCTATATACGTAAACCCAGGGTGCACCTATTTTTATCCCCAAACTCTAAATGACAGGGTTTGAAAACATGCTCCCAGAAACGGTGGAAGACAAATACACATGTCACCTCCTCCCTGTATTCCTTTCATCACATCATCTTCTGGACACCAAATGCAAAACTCACACTCACCTTATGATTCTTCCAAAGCTTGATTTTAATGAGAGCATGGATTACTAAAATCATCTAAGTCCCCTTTGCCTATTGTTTTCAATATTCAATCCTATGGTGAGCGTACACTTGTTTCTTCCTAGTATAGTGTATTCAACCACCCCCCTGTTGAAAATATCCCTGATCTTATCACTCATTTTGTACTTTGCCCGATCTCCTAACATCCCAATTGATATCTATTTCCCCAAGTGCCTTGTTGTGACTGACTCTTCATGTGTGCTGACATTCCCATTTACACTCTAATAGAAATTCATTCGATTGCCAAAAGGGCCTTTTGCCCAAATCCTAAACTCACTCTTCTTCCTTACCCTACACTGGAATCCTGTCTACTATCTCAATATCACTGGAAGTTCTCTTTCACATTCAGTGGTCCCAGGTACAAGATCTTATGCCATTGTATATGGATTTAGAGGATTCACCTCTGCAGAACATAATTCAAAACTATGTATCCAAATCAAGGGCCCAACACCCTTGTGTGCTTCAGCTCTTACCTAGTTTTCACCTTCCATTCTTATAAATATCCCAGTTGCCCAATCCCCGTATTCATCCAGCAGAATGACTCCTAAGCCAAATCGAACCTGATATGACCCTGAAGCAGACTCTGTTCCCTCAATCTATTTTCACATAACAGCAGGTCCTGAGTTGATCTTGCCATACAGGTATGTAGGGAATCCTCCAGCTGCTGAGAAGCTCAAATGTAGATGCAGAAATGATCCCTGGAGCCAATGTAGGCAGCTAGGTAGGACCTGTGATGTCTAAAGTCATCTTCCATGGCCAACAACCCAGTGAGGATGAAGGGATGTGGCTGAATCAGCCTCTCTCTTCTCAATGCAGGGAAGATGGACACAATCAGGCCTGGGTGGGTTGCTGATCCCGGGCTCCTAGGGTATATAGACCTTTATGACTTGTGAGAATGTCACAGGAAGGTGGGGCAGCCTCCCTCTCATGGGACCCTTGGAAACAACTGTTAGGACAAAGTGGTTGCCAAGGCAGTGACCTCATTCACTTCCCTGAAGGAAGTGACCTCACCTCACTTCCTTGGTGATGGAACTCTCTGAACGTGGGATCCAGGAGGCGAGGCACCCAGAAGCAATTCCAGTCCCAGTGGGCTCCCTTGTTTTTTCTGTACCAAGGCCAGAGTCATTCTTTCTTGGCACCTGGTGATGTGTGGGTAGCCAAATGCCTTGAATGGTCTGAACAGGGGCCTTTCCTGAGAAAGAAGTGTTGGCTCATTGCTGGCTCCTGACAACTACACAGAGATGACCAAGGAGACCAGAGCTGAGACAGGACCGGCCACTGCTGGGGAACAAATTTTCACCCACCAGTCAGAGGTCAGAGTGGATAGATGCAGACCAAATACAGGGGTGGTTTGTGTGTCTTAGTGGGTGTGTGTTTCAATTTGGCATTTTGTCTCATGTTCTGAGATCATGTAGGAAAAACGTGTTTGTTGTTGTTGTTGTTGTTGTTTGTTGGTTTGAAATGGACTGTTAACTAGTGAGTCTTTCTATGTCAGTGGATCCCACTGGGTTTGTGGTTAAAGAGAGTAGAGAGAAGAAAGCAGCCGTGAATGTGTCCTGTCTAGTGGAAATCTTTGCAGGACTCCTCAAGGCCAATTGATGAATGGACTGCTGCTTGTCTTGCAGATGGGAAACACCTACCAAGATCCCAAGTTCCTGTATTCTTCCAGAATTTTGGCCACTCTCTGAAGGGGTTCGTGTTTTTGTGAACAAGATGGGTACCACCTTCAAGCTCTGTGACAAGGCCATGGACTGGATTGCCGACGGGAATGCCAAGCATCTCAGAAAAGTAAAAATTAGCATGACTGGTAAGGATCTCTCTGGAGAATCCCTGCTTGCATAGATAGCCACCCAAGTTGCATGATTAGGAGCTGTCAGTGCCACAGTGTTCAATTAAAGAAAAGTTTTTCTCCAGGCTTCTTTCCTCCCTATTGTTCTGTTCCCCTGAATGTCAGGGAGGTGTTTGCCTTAGGGCACTCCTTTGGGAATCCTCCAGAAAACAGTTTCAAACGGAAAGGAAGAGGCCCAATCTGTGCCTTTTAGGTAAAGTGCTTTGTAAAGGCTGTGTCTGAATCAGACTCTTGGCCCTGTGTGTGGCCGTGAATTACATTCTCAGCACCCCAGGAAACTCAAGAAAAATCCCATGTGTCCATGCACATCTAAAAGGATGAAAAAGAAGTGTAATATTGGATGAAGTCTCTTGCCTTCCTCTGGTCAGGCTCCTGACACCGATGAAGTAAGAACAGGGATCCTCTGGGTCAAATGAGTTGTTGCAAGCCATCCAGTAACTAGCACACAGGTGTTTGGGTGTTTTCATGAGTCCAGTACACATAAAGAATCTACCCCTGGCAGGCAGGAGGCCTCGAATTTGAGAAGCAGAGCAGTATTAACTACAGGCCCATTTTATCTATCCTGTTTCTCAGGAAGGGTGTCCAGGCCACCATGACATTTGGCACATGATGGGCATGAGACCTTACTTTGCACAGCATCTTAGACTTCTCCCCCTATGGAAACCCCCAGGCAGAATGTTATGATGAGTATCTGTATGGAAGAAGAGGAGGGCCATGTGGGAGTGTTTTTGTTAGAATAGTGGTCTTTTGTGTGGTGGTTGGAAAAGATGAGTGGGTCCACCTCAGCTTGAACTCTGGTGTGATGCCATTAGAGACTCAGGAGATTCCTCAACCCTTAATGGCTCCTGAATGAATCAAAACCCACAGTGCCAACTTCTTCATTCTTGAAATATGGCTAGGCCAATAACATGAAGGTTTTGAGAATCCCATGACCAGAAATCCCTGGAGAACCTTTAGATCTCCTGTTGCTCATCATGACTGAACCCGCCATTGCCGTTTTTGACTGAGTGGAATTCATGACCATGGTGAAGAACAGAGATGTCAGTGAGTAGGAGCCAGCAGGGAACTGGGTCTGGAGCAATGGAGTGCAGGTGTGTGACCAACATCTGTGGTGAGCCCCTGTGGTTCTGTCATTGGTATCCAAATGACATGTGACTGACAAGGTGCAGCCAGCAGACCCTAAAATGTAAAGGCATGTTGTTGTGGGGAGAGGATCTGGTGCGATGCTCAGAATCAAGTTGCTACGCTCAAGTGGGAAAGATATATGGGGTAGCAGCCCAGTTTGTGTTTTTTCCGTCAGACCCTGACTCACCCCACGTGACAGAGCTCCCTCCAGCACTGTGTCCCGGTTGACCTTTATGTATTTCAAAAACAAACACCAAATTTCCAGGGAAGCTGCAAGAAATGCCATTAAAACTGGACTGTGAGCCAAAGGCTTCACAATCCCCCCAGGGAGAAACTCATACCCCAACGGCCACAGTTACCTACAAAGAGAGGATTCAGCTCTGCTGCCTCCTGTTCGTATTGGGAAAAAGGAAACCATGTCCTCCTGTTCACATAGACTGAGACCAAGCTTTCCTGGTCTCACTGCAAAGGAAGCTAAAGCACAAAGCTATATTTCTAGTGCACAAATGTCAGAGGCAGATAGTCAAGAAGTCATTAGGCCAGCAAAGTTCCATGTTTGTGGAATGTTTACCCTGTCCCCTACCATTGGGATCTCTTGTGCCACACCCAAGTTTGTGAGCTCCTCAGAATTTCCAATTCCAGATATGTATTCACAGATTTTGTTCCTCTTCTCCTCTCATTGTGTCTTATTTGGGGTGATAGTAATGTCAAGGCATTGTGGTGGATGACAGTGGAAGATTGTTATGTGGCACGTGTTCGCATATATCTTAGACTCGTTTTTCATTTTGCCCTTTGAAATATTCAATCTCTGTGTCAATACTTATACTACCTTGATTCTTTAATGTCCATCTGGGTGGATTTATAATCAACTTTTCACAAGATATTTCTCAGAAATATACATTTTCTTGACATACATATTCATTTCTGAATTCTCAAAATGAACTTCAGTGAATATTGAGTACTAACCCTAATATTTCTTCAGTAAGTGACCCAGTTTAACATCAATGAAAGTCTATTCATACGGGACGTGATGTGTATTTTGAAGTAAATTTTCATTCAAAATTATTAAATTCCTATTTCTTCGTATCATAGGATGTATCATTTCATCCAATATTCAAAAATTGACATGCATATGATTCACTTACATTCACTCCCTGTATCAGAACCCATGTATTTCTCCATGTTGCTTTACTTGCTTTTTCATGAGATTTCTTTTATAAAACATTACTTTTGAATTCCATCATCATTTTCGAAGCAAAACTCACAGTTTGGTGTAGTTAGTAACCCTAATATTACCACTAGACGTACACCTACTTGGATTGAATGTTTATCTGAATACCAGATTTCATGTATTTTTTAAAATATCAATTCAATCCATTATTTAAAATAGTAACCAGTTATATTTTTTATTCACCCTATGGTCTATTCATGCATCATCTCTATATACGTAAACCCAGGGTGCACCTATTTTTATCCCCAAACTCTAAATGACAGGGTTTGAAAACATGCTCCCAGAAATGGTGGAAGACAAATACACATGTCACCTCCTCCCTGTATTCCTTTCATCACATCATCTTCTGGACACCAAATGCAAAACTCACACTCACCTTATGATTCTTCCAAAGCCTGATTTTAATGAGAGCATGGATTACTAAAATCATCTAAGTCCGCTTTGCCTATTGTTTTCAATATTCAATCCTATGGTGAGCGTACACTTGTTTCTTCCTAGGATAGTGTATTCAACCACCCGCCTGTTGAAAATATCCCTGATCTTATCACTCATTTTGTACTTTGCCCGATCTCCTAACATCCCAATTGATATCTATTTCCCCAAGTGCCTTGTTGTGACTGACTCTTCATGTGTGCTGACATTCCCATTTACACTCTAATAGAAATTCATTCGAATGCCAAAAGGGCCTTTTGCCCAAATCCTAAACACACTCTTCTTCCTTACCCTACACTGGAATCCTGTCTACTATCTCAATATCACTGGAAGTTCTCTTTCACATTCAGTGGTCCCAGGTACAAGATCTTATGCCATTGTATATGGATTTAGAGGATTCACCTCTGCAGAACATAATTCAAAACTATGTATCCAAATCAAGGGCCCAACACCCTTGTGTGCTTCAGCTCTTACCTAGTTTTCACCTTCCATTCTTATAAATATCCCAGTTGCCCAATCCCCGTATTCATCCAGCAGAATGACTCCTAAGCCAAATCGAACCTGATATGACCCTGAAGCAGACTCTGTTCCCTCAATCTATTTTCACATAACAGCAGGTCCTGAGTTGATCTTGCCATACAGGTATGTAGGGAATCCTCCAGCTGCTGAGAAGCTCAAAGGTAGATGCAGAAATGATCCCTGGAGCCAATGTAGGCAGCTAGGTAGGACCTGTGATGTCTAAAGTCATCTTCCATGGCCAACAACCCAGTGAGGATGAAGGGATGTGGCTGAATCAGCCTCTCTCTTCTCAATGCAGGGAAGATGGACACAATCAGGCCTGGGTGGGTTGCTGATCCCGGGCTCCTAGGGTATATAGACCTTTATGACTTGTGAGAATGTCACAGGAAGGTGGGGCAGCCTCCCTCTCATGGGACCCTTGGAAACAACTGTTAGGACAAAGTGGTTGCCAAGGCAGTGACCTCATTCACTTCCCTGAAGGAAGTGACCTCACCTCACTTCCTTGGTGATGGAATTCTCTGAACGTGGGATCCAGGAGGCGAGGCACCCAGAAGCAATTCCAGTCCCAGTGGGCTCCCTTGTTTTTTCTGTACCAAGGCCAGAGTCATTCTTTCTTGGCACCTGGTGATGTGTGGGTAGCCAAATGCCTTGAATGGTCTGAACAGGGGCCTTTCCTGAGAAAGAAGTGTTGGCTCATTGCTGGCTCCTGACAACTACACAGAGATGGCCAAGGAGACCAGAGCTGAGACAGGACCGGAAACTGCTGGGGAACAAATTTTCACCCACCAGTCAGAGGTCAGAGTGGATAGATGCAGACCAAATACAGGGGTGGTTTGTGTGTCTTAGTGGGTGTGTGTTTCAATTTGGCATTTTGTCTCATGTTCTGAGATCATGTAGGATAAACGTGTTTGTTGTTGTTGTTGTTGTTGTTGTTTGTTGGTTTGAAATGGACTGTTAACTAGTGAGTCTTTCTATGTCAGTGGATCCCACTGGGTTTGTGGTTAAAGAGAGTAGAGAGAAGAAAGCAGACGTGAATGTGTCCTGTCTAGTGGAAATCTTTGCAGGACTCCTCAAGGCCAATTGATGAATGGACTGCTGCTTGTCTTGCAGATGGGAAACACCTACCAAGATCCCAAGTTCCTGTATTCTTCCAGAATTTTGGCCACTCTCTGAAGGGGTTCGTCTTTTTGTGAACAAGATGGGTACCACCTTCAAGCTCTGTGACAAGGCCATGGACTGGATTGCCGACGGGAATGCCAAGCATCTCAGAAAAGTAAAAATTAGCATGACTGGTAAGGATCTCTCTGGAGAATCCCTGCTTGCATAGATAGCCACCCAAGTTGCATGATTAGGAGCTGTCAGTGCCACAGTGTTCAATTAAAGAAAAGTTTTTCTCCAGGCTTCTTTCCTCCCTATTGTTCTGTTCCCCTGAATGTCAGGGAGGTGTTTGCCTTAGGGCACTCCTTTGGGAATCCTCCAGAAAACAGTTTCAAACGGAAAGGAAGAGGCCCAATCTGTGCCTTTTAGGTAAAGTGCTTTGTAAAGGCTGTGTCTGAATCAGACTCTTGGCCCTGTGTGTGGCCGTGAATTATATTCTCAGCACCCCAGGAAACTCAAGAAAAATCCCATGTGTCCATGCACATCTAAAAGGATGAAAAAGAAGTGTAATATTGGATGAAGTCTCTTGCCTTCCTCTGGTCAGGCTCCTGACACCGATGAAGTAAGAACAGGGATCCTCTGGGTCAAATGAGTTGTTGCAAGCCATCCAGTAACTAGCACACAGGTGTTTGGGTGTTTTCATGAGTCCAGTACACATAAAGAATCTACCCCTGGCAGGCAGGAGGCCTCGAATTTGAGAAGCAGAGCAGTATTAACTACAGGCCCATTTTATCTATCCTGTTTCTCAGGAAGGGTGTCCAGGCCACCATGACATTTGGCACATGATGGGCATGAGACCTTACTTTGCACAGCATCTTAGACTTCTCCCCCTATGGAAACCCCCAGGCAGAATGTTATGATGAGTATCTGTATGGAAGAAGAGGACGGCCATGTGGGAGTGTTTTTGTTAGAATAGTGGTCTTTTGTGTGGTGGTTGGAAAAGATGAGTGGGTCCACCTCAGCTTGAACTCTGGTGTGATGCCATTAGAGACTCAGGAGATTCCTCAACCCTTAATGGCTCCTGAATGAATCAAAACCCACAGTGCCAACTTCTTCATTCTTGAAATATGGCTAGGCCAATAACATGAAGGTTTTGAGAATCCCATGACCAGAAATCCCTGGAGAACCTTTAGATCTCCTGTTGCTCATCATGACTGAACCCGCCATTGCCGTTTTTGACTGAGTGGAATTCATGACCATGGTGAAGAACAGAGATGTCAGTGAGTAGGAGCCAGCAGGGAACTGGGTCTGGAGCAATGGAGTGCAGGTGTGTGACCAACATCTGTGGTGAGCCCCTGTGGTTCTGTCATTGGTATCCAAATGACATGTGACTGACAAGGTGCAGCCAGCAGACCCTAAAATGTAAAGGCATGTTGTTGTGGGGAGAGGATCTGGTGCGATGCTCAGAATCAAGTTGCTACGCTCAAGTGGGAAAGATATATGGGGTAGCAGCCCAGTTTGTGTTTTTTCCGTCAGACCCTGACTCACCCCACGTGACAGAGCTCCCTCCAGCACTGTGTCCCGGTTGACCTTTATGTATTTCAAAAACAAACACCAAATTTCCAGGGAAGCTGCAAGAAATGCCATTAAAACTGGACTGTGAGCCAAAGGCTTCACAATCCCCCCAGGGAGACACTCATACCCCAACGGCCACAGTTACCTACAAAGAGAGGATTCAGCTCTGCTGCCTCCTGTTCGTATTGGGAAAAAGGAAACCATGTCCTCCTGTTCACATAGACTGAGACCAAGCTTTCCTGGTCTCACTGCAAAGGAAGCTAAAGCACAAAGCTATATTTCTAGTGCACAAATGTCAGAGGCAGATAGTCAAGAAGTCATTAGGCCAGCAAAGTTCCATGTTTGTGGAATGTTTACCCTGTCCCCTACCATTGGGATCTCTTGTGCCACACCCAAGTTTGTGAGCTCCTCAGAATTTCCAATTCCAGATATGTATTCACAGATTTTGTTCCTCTTCTCCTCTCATTGTGTCTTATTTGGGGTGATAGTAATGTCAAGGCATTGTGGTGGATGACAGTGGAAGATTGTTATGTGGCACGTGTTCGCATATATCTTAGACTCGTTTTTCATTTTGCCCTTTGAAATATTCAATCTCTGTGTCAATACTTATACTACCTTGATTCTTTAATGTCCATCTGGGTGGATTTATAATCAACTTTTCACAAGATATTTCTCAGAAATATACATTTTCTTGACATACATATTCATTTCTGAATTCTCAAAATGAACTTCAGTGAATATTGAGTACTAACCCTAATATTTCTTCAGTAAGTGACCCAGTTTAACATCAATGAAAGTCTATTCATACGGGACGTGATGTGTATTTTGAAGTAAATTTTCATTCAAAATTATTAAATTCCTATTTCTTCGTATCATAGGATGTATCATTTCATCCAATATTCAAAAATTGACATGCATATGATTCACTTACATTCACTCCCTGTATCAGAACCCATGTATTTCTCCATGTTGCTTTACTTGCTTTTTCATGAGATTTCTTTTATAAAACATTACTTTTGAATTCCATCATCATTTTCGAAGCAAAACTCACAGTTTGGTGTAGTTAGTAACCCTAATATTACCACTAGACGTACACCTACTTGGATTGAATGTTTATCTGAATACCAGATTTCATGTATTTTTTAAAATATCAATTCAATCCATTATTTAAAATAGTAACCAGTTATATTTTTTATTCACCCTATGGTCTATTCATGCATCATCTCTATATACGTAAACCCAGGGTGCACCTATTTTTATCCCCAAACTCTAAATGACAGGGTTTGAAAACATGCTCCCAGAAACGGTGGAAGACAAATACACATGTCACCTCCTCCCTGTATTCCTTTCATCACATCATCTTCTGGACACCAAATGCAAAACTCACACTCACCTTATGATTCTTCCAAAGCTTGATTTTAATGAGAGCATGGATTACTAAAATCATCTAAGTCCCCTTTGCCTATTGTTTTCAATATTCAATCCTATGGTGAGCGTACACTTGTTTCTTCCTAGTATAGTGTATTCAACCACCCCCCTGTTGAAAATATCCCTGATCTTATCACTCATTTTGTACTTTGCCCGATCTCCTTACATCCCAATTGATATCTATTTCCCCAAGTGCCTTGTTGTGACTGACTCTTCATGTGTGCTGACATTCCCATTTACACTCTAATAGAAATTCATTCGATTGCCAAAAGGGCCTTTTGCCCAAATCCTAAACTCACTCTTCTTCCTTACCCTACACTGGAATCCTGTCTACTATCTCAATATCACTGGAAGTTCTCTTTCACATTCAGTGGTCCCAGGTACAAGATCTTATGCCATTGTATATGGATTTAGAGGATTCACCTCTGCAGAACATAATTCAAAACTATGTATCCAAATCAAGGGCCCAACACCCTTGTGTGCTTCAGCTCTTACCTAGTTTTCACCTTCCATTCTTATAAATATCCCAGTTGCCCAATCCCCGTATTCATCCAGCAGAATGACTCCTAAGCCAAATCGAACCTGATATGACCCTGAAGCAGACTCTGTTCCCTCAATCTATTTTCACATAACAGCAGGTCCTGAGTTGATCTTGCCATACAGGTATGTAGGGAATCCTCCAGCTGCTGAGAAGCTCAAATGTAGATGCAGAAATGATCCCTGGAGCCAATGTAGGCAGCTAGGTAGGACCTGTGATGTCTAAAGTCATCTTCCATGGCCAACAACCCAGTGAGGATGAAGGGATGTGGCTGAATCAGCCTCTCTCTTCTCAATGCAGGGAAGATGGACACAATCAGGCCTGGGTGGGTTGCTGATCCCGGGCTCCTAGGGTATATAGACCTTTATGACTTGTGAGAATGTCACAGGAAGGTGGGGCAGCCTCCCTCTCATGGGACCCTTGGAAACAACTGTTAGGACAAAGTGGTTGCCAAGGCAGTGACCTCATTCACTTCCCTGAAGGAAGTGACCTCACCTCACTTCCTTGGTGATGGAACTCTCTGAACGTGGGATCCAGGAGGCGAGGCACCCAGAAGCAATTCCAGTCCCAGTGGGCTCCCTTGTTTTTTCTGTACCAAGGCCAGAGTCATTCTTTCTTGGCACCTGGTGATGTGTGGGTAGCCAAATGCCTTGAATGGTCTGAACAGGGGCCTTTCCTGAGAAAGAAGTGTTGGCTCATTGCTGGCTCCTGACAACTACACAGAGATGACCAAGGAGACCAGAGCTGAGACAGGACCGGCCACTGCTGGGGAACAAATTTTCACCCACCAGTCAGAGGTCAGAGTGGATAGATGCAGACCAAATACAGGGGTGGTTTGTGTGTCTTAGTGGGTGTGTGTTTCAATTTGGCATTTTGTCTCATGTTCTGAGATCATGTAGGAAAAACGTGTTTGTTGTTGTTGTTGTTGTTGTTTGTTGGTTTGAAATGGACTGTTAACTAGTGAGTCTTTCTATGTCAGTGGATCCCACTGGGTTTGTGGTTAAAGAGAGTAGAGAGAAGAAAGCAGCCGTGAATGTGTCCTGTCTAGTGGAAATCTTTGCAGGACTCCTCAAGGCCAATTGATGAATGGACTGCTGCTTGTCTTGCAGATGGGAAACACCTACCAAGATCCCAAGTTCCTGTATTCTTCCAGAATTTTGGCCACTCTCTGAAGGGGTTCGTGTTTTTGTGAACAAGATGGGTACCACCTTCAAGCTCTGTGACAAGGCCATGGACTGGATTGCCGACGGGAATGCCAAGCATCTCAGAAAAGTAAAAATTAGCATGACTGGTAAGGATCTCTCTGGAGAATCCCTGCTTGCATAGATAGCCACCCAAGTTGCATGATTAGGAGCTGTCAGTGCCACAGTGTTCAATTAAAGAAAAGTTTTTCTCCAGGCTTCTTTCCTCCCTATTGTTCTGTTCCCCTGAATGTCAGGGAGGTGTTTGCCTTAGGGCACTCCTTTGGGAATCCTCCAGAAAACAGTTTCAAACGGAAAGGAAGAGGCCCAATCTGTGCCTTTTAGGTAAAGTGCTTTGTAAAGGCTGTGTCTGAATCAGACTCTTGGCCCTGTGTGTGGCCGTGAATTACATTCTCAGCACCCCAGGAAACTCAAGAAAAATCCCATGTGTCCATGCACATCTAAAAGGATGAAAAAGAAGTGTAATATTGGATGAAGTCTCTTGCCTTCCTCTGGTCAGGCTCCTGACACCGATGAAGTAAGAACAGGGATCCTCTGGGTCAAATGAGTTGTTGCAAGCCATCCAGTAACTAGCACACAGGTGTTTGGGTGTTTTCATGAGTCCAGTACACATAAAGAATCTACCCCTGGCAGGCAGGAGGCCTCGAATTTGAGAAGCAGAGCAGTATTAACTACAGGCCCATTTTATCTATCCTGTTTCTCAGGAAGGGTGTCCAGGCCACCATGACATTTGGCACATGATGGGCATGAGACCTTACTTTGCACAGCATCTTAGACTTCTCCCCCTATGGAAACCCCCAGGCAGAATGTTATGATGAGTATCTGTATGGAAGAAGAGGAGGGCCATGTGGGAGTGTTTTTGTTAGAATAGTGGTCTTTTGTGTGGTGGTTGGAAAAGATGAGTGGGTCCACCTCAGCTTGAACTCTGGTGTGATGCCATTAGAGACTCAGGAGATTCCTCAACCCTTAATGGCTCCTGAATGAATCAAAACCCACAGTGCCAACTTCTTCATTCTTGAAATATGGCTAGGCCAATAACATGAAGGTTTTGAGAATCCCATGACCAGAAATCCCTGGAGAACCTTTAGATCTCCTGTTGCTCATCATGACTGAACCCGCCATTGCCGTTTTTGACTGAGTGGAATTCATGACCATGGTGAAGAACAGAGATGTCAGTGAGTAGGAGCCAGCAGGGAACTGGGTCTGGAGCAATGGAGTGCAGGTGTGTGACCAACATCTGTGGTGAGCCCCTGTGGTTCTGTCATTGGTATCCAAATGACATGTGACTGACAAGGTGCAGCCAGCAGACCCTAAAATGTAAAGGCATGTTGTTGTGGGGAGAGGATCTGGTGCGATGCTCAGAATCAAGTTGCTACGCTCAAGTGGGAAAGATATATGGGGTAGCAGCCCAGTTTGTGTTTTTTCCGTCAGACCCTGACTCACCCCACGTGACAGAGCTCCCTCCAGCACTGTGTCCCGGTTGACCTTTATGTATTTCAAAAACAAACACCAAATTTCCAGGGAAGCTGCAAGAAATGCCATTAAAACTGGACTGTGAGCCAAAGGCTTCACAATCCCCCCAGGGAGACACTCATACCCCAACGGCCACAGTTACCTACAAAGAGAGGATTCAGCTCTGCTGCCTCCTGTTCGTATTGGGAAAAAGGAAACCATGTCCTCCTGTTCACATAGACTGAGACCAAGCTTTCCTGGTCTCACTGCAAAGGAAGCTAAAGCACAAAGCTATATTTCTAGTGCACAAATGTCAGAGGCAGATAGTCAAGAAGTCATTAGGCCAGCAAAGTTCCATGTTTGTGGAATGTTTACCCTGTCCCCTACCATTGGGATCTCTTGTGCCACACCCAAGTTTGTGAGCTCCTCAGAATTTCCAATTCCAGATATGTATTCACAGATTTTGTTCCTCTTCTCCTCTCATTGTGTCTTATTTGGGGTGATAGTAATGTCAAGGCATTGTGGTGGATGACAGTGGAAGATTGTTATGTGGCACGTGTTCGCATATATCTTAGACTCGTTTTTCATTTTGCCCTTTGAAATATTCAATCTCTGTGTCAATACTTATACTACCTTGATTCTTTAATGTCCATCTGGGTGGATTTATAATCAACTTTTCACAAGATATTTCTCAGAAATATACATTTTCTTGACATACATATTCATTTCTGAATTCTCAAAATGAACTTCAGTGAATATTGAGTACTAACCCTAATATTTCTTCACTAAGTGACCCAGTTTAACATCAATGAAAGTCTATTCATACGGGACGTGATGTGTATTTTGAAGTAAATTTTCCTTCAAAATTATTAAATTCCTATTTCTTCATATCATAGGATGTATCATTTCATCCAATATTCAAAAATTGACATGCATATGATTCACTTACTTTCACTCCCTGTATCAGAACCCATGTATTTCTCCATGTTGCTTTACTTGCTTTTTCATGAGATTTCTTTTATAAAACATTACTTTTGAATTCCATCATCATTTTCGAAGCAAAACTCACAGTTTGGTGTAGTTAGTAACCCTAATATTACCACTAGACGTACACCTACTTGGATTGAATGTTTATCTGAATACCAGATTTCATGAATTTTTTAAAATATCAATTCAATCCATTATTTAAAATAGTAACCAGTTATATTTTTTATTCACCCTATGGTCTATTCATGCATCATCTCTATATACGTAAACCCAGGGTGCACCTATTTTTATCCCCAAAGTCTAAATGACAGGGTTTGAAAACATGCTCCCAGAAATGGTGGAAGACAAATACACATGTCACCTCCTCCCTGTATTCCTTTCATCACATCATCTTCTGGACACCAAATGCAAAACTCACACTCACCTTATGATTCTTCCAAAGCCTGATTTTAATGAGAGCATGGATTACTAAAATCATCTAAGTCCGCTTTGCCTATTGTTTTCAATATTCAATCCTATGGTGAGCGTACACTTGTTTCTTCCTAGGATAGTGTATTCAACCACCCGCCTGTTGAAAATATCCCTGATCTTATCACTCATTTTGTACTTTGCCCGATCTCCTAACATCCCAATTGATATCTATTTCCCCAAGTGCCTTGTTGTGACTGACTCTTCATGTGTGCTGACATTCCCATTTACACTCTAATAGAAATTCATTCGAATGCCAAAAGGGCCTTTTGCCCAAATCCTAAACACACTCTTCTTCCTTACCCTACACTGGAATCCTGTCTACTATCTCAATATCACTGGAAGTTCTCTTTCACATTCAGTGGTCCCAGGTACAAGATCTTATGCCATTGTATATGGATTTAGAGGATTCACCTCTGCAGAACATAATTCAAAACTATGTATCCAAATCAAGGGCCCAACACCCTTGTGTGCTTCAGCTCTTACCTAGTTTTCACCTTCCATTCTTATAAATATCCCAGTTGCCCAATCCCCGTATTCATCCAGCAGAATGACTCCTAAGCCAAATCGAACCTGATATGACCCTGAAGCAGACTCTGTTCCCTCAATCTATTTTCACATAACAGCAGGTCCTGAGTTGATCTTGCCATACAGGTATGTAGGGAATCCTCCAGCTGCTGAGAAGCTCAAAGGTAGATGCAGAAATGATCCCTGGAGCCAATGTAGGCAGCTAGGTAGGACCTGTGATGTCTAAAGTCATCTTCCATGGCCAACAACCCAGTGAGGATGAAGGGATGTGGCTGAATCAGCCTCTCTCTTCTCAATGCAGGGAAGATGGACACAATCAGGCCTGGGTGGGTTGCTGATCCCGGGCTCCTAGGGTATATAGACCTTTATGACTTGTGAGAATGTCACAGGAAGGTGGGGCAGCCTCCCTCTCATGGGACCCTTGGAAACAACTGTTAGGACAAAGTGGTTGCCAAGGAAGTGACCTCATTCACTTCCCTGAAGGAAGTGACCTCACCTCACTTCCTTGGTGATGGAATTCTCTGAACGTGGGATCCAGGAGGCGAGGCACCCAGAAGCAATTCCAGTCCCAGTGGGCTCCCTTGTTTTTTCTGTACCAAGGCCAGAGTCATTCTTTCTTGGCACCTGGTGATGTGTGGGTAGCCAAATGCCTTGAATGGTCTGAACAGGGGCCTTTCCTGAGAAAGAAGTGTTGGCTCATTGCTGGCTCCTGACAACTACACAGAGATGACCAAGGAGACCAGAGCTGAGACAGGACCGGCCACTGCTGGGGAACAAATTTTCACCCACCAGTCAGAGGTCAGAGTGGATAGATGCAGACCAAATACAGGGGTGGTTTGTGTGTCTTAGTGGGTGTGTGTTTCAATTTGGCATTTTGTCTCATGTTCTGAGATCATGTAGGAAAAACGTGTTTGTTGTTGTTGTTGTTGTTGTTTGTTGGTTTGAAATGGACTGTTAACTAGTGAGTCTTTCTATGTCAGTGGATCCCACTGGGTTTGTGGTTAAAGAGAGTAGAGAGAAGAAAGCAGCCGTGAATGTGTCCTGTCTAGTGGAAATCTTTGCAGGACTCCTCAAGGCCAATTGATGAATGGACTGCTGCTTGTCTTGCAGATGGGAAACACCTACCAAGATCCCAAGTTCCTGTATTCTTCCAGAATTTTGGCCACTCTCTGAAGGGGTTCGTGTTTTTGTGAACAAGATGGGTACCACCTTCAAGCTCTGTGACAAGGCCATGGACTGGATTGCCGACGGGAATGCCAAGCATCTCAGAAAAGTAAAAATTAGCATAACTGGTAAGGATCTCTCTGGAGAATCCCTGCTTGCATAGATAGCCACCCAAGTTGCATGATTAGGAGCTGTCAGTGCCACAGTGTTCAATTAAAGAAAAGTTTTTCTCCAGGCTTCTTTCCTCCCTATTGTTCTGTTCCCCTGAATGTCAGGGAGGTGTTTGCCTTAGGGCACTCCTTTGGGAATCCTCCAGAAAACAGTTTCAAACGGAAAGGAAGAGGCCCAATCTGTGCCTTTTAGGTAAAGTGCTTTGTAAAGGCTGTGTCTGAATCAGACTCTTGGCCCTGTGTGTGGCCGTGAATTACATTCTCAGCACCCCAGGAAACTCAAGAAAAATCCCATGTGTCCATGCACATCTAAAAGGATGAAAAAGAAGTGTAATATTGGATGAAGTCTCTTGCCTTCCTCTGGTCAGGCTCCTGACACCGATGAAGTAAGAACAGGGATCCTCTGGGTCAAATGAGTTGTTGCAAGCCATCCAGTAACTAGCACACAGGTGTTTGGGTGTTTTCATGAGTCCAGTACACATAAAGAATCTACCCCTGGCAGGCAGGAGGCCTCGAATTTGAGAAGCAGAGCAGTATTAACTACAGGCCCATTTTATCTATCCTGTTTCTCAGGAAGGGTGTCCAGGCCACCATGACATTTGGCACATGATGGGCATGAGACCTTACTTTGCACAGCATCTTAGACTTCTCCCCCTATGGAAACCCCCAGGCAGAATGTTATGATGAGTATCTGTATGGAAGAAGAGGAGGGCCATGTGGGAGTGTTTTTGTTAGAATAGTGGTCTTTTGTGTGGTGGTTGGAAAAGATGAGTGGGTCCACCTCAGCTTGAACTCTGGTGTGATGCCATTAGAGACTCAGGAGATTCCTCAACCCTTAATGGCTCCTGAATGAATCAAAACCCACAGTGCCAACTTCTTCATTCTTGAAATATGGCTAGGCCAATAACATGAAGGTTTTGAGAATCCCATGACCAGAAATCCCTGGAGAACCTTTAGATCTCCTGTTGCTCATCATGACTGAACCCGCCATTGCCGTTTTTGACTGAGTGGAATTCATGACCATGGTGAAGAACAGAGATGTCAGTGAGTAGGAGCCAGCAGGGAACTGGGTCTGGAGCAATGGAGTGCAGGTGTGTGACCAACATCTGTGGTGAGCCCCTGTGGTTCTGTCATTGGTATCCAAATGACATGTGACTGACAAGGTGCAGCCAGCAGACCCTAAAATGTAAAGGCATGTTGTTGTGGGGAGAGGATCTGGTGCGATGCTCAGAATCAAGTTGCTACGCTCAAGTGGGAAAGATATATGGGGTAGCAGCCCAGTTTGTGTTTTTTCCGTCAGACCCTGACTCACCCCACGTGACAGAGCTCCCTCCAGCACTGTGTCCCGGTTGACCTTTATGTATTTCAAAAACAAACACCAAATTTCCAGGGAAGCTGCAAGAAATGCCATTAAAACTGGACTGTGAGCCAAAGGCTTCACAATCCCCCCAGGGAGACACTCATACCCCAACGGCCACAGTTACCTACAAAGAGAGGATTCAGCTCTGCTGCCTCCTGTTCGTATTGGGAAAAAGGAAACCATGTCCTCCTGTTCACATAGACTGAGACCAAGCTTTCCTGGTCTCACTGCAAAGGAAGCTAAAGCACAAAGCTATATTTCTAGTGCACAAATGTCAGAGGCAGATAGTCAAGAAGTCATTAGGCCAGCAAAGTTCCATGTTTGTGGAATGTTTACCCTGTCCCCTACCATTGGGATCTCTTGTGCCACACCCAAGTTTGTGAGCTCCTCAGAATTTCCAATTCCAGATATGTATTCACAGATTTTGTTCCTCTTCTCCTCTCATTGTGTCTTATTTGGGGTGATAGTAATGTCAAGGCATTGTGGTGGATGACAGTGGAAGATTGTTATGTGGCACGTGTTCGCATATATCTTAGACTCGTTTTTCATTTTGCCCTTTGAAATATTCAATCTCTGTGTCAATACTTATACTACCTTGATTCTTTAATGTCCATCTGGGTGGATTTATAATCAACTTTTCACAAGATATTTCTCAGAAATATACATTTTCTTGACATACATATTCATTTCTGAATTCTCAAAATGAACTTCAGTGAATATTGAGTACTAACCCTAATATTTCTTCAGTAAGTGACCCAGTTTAACATCAATGAAAGTCTATTCATACGGGACGTGATGTGTATTTTGAAGTAAATTTTCATTCAAAATTATTAAATTCCTATTTCTTCGTATCATAGGATGTATCATTTCATCCAATATTCAAAAATTGACATGCATATGATTCACTTACATTCACTCCCTGTATCAGAACCCATGTATTTCTCCATGTTGCTTTACTTGCTTTTTCATGAGATTTCTTTTATAAAACATTACTTTTGAATTCCATCATCATTTTCGAAGCAAAACTCACAGTTTGGTGTAGTTAGTAACCCTAATATTACCACTAGACGTACACCTACTTGGATTGAATGTTTATCTGAATACCAGATTTCATGTATTTTTTAAAATATCAATTCAATCCATTATTTAAAATAGTAACCAGTTATATTTTTTATTCACCCCATGGTCTATTCATGCATCATCTCTATATACGTAAACCCAGGGTGCACCTATTTTTATCCCCAAAGTCTAAATGACAGGGTTTGAAAACATGCTCCCAGAAATGGTGGAAGACAAATACACATGTCACCTCCTCCCTGTATTCCTTTCATCACATCATCTTCTGGACACCAAATGCAAAACTCACACTCACCTTATGATTCTTCCAAAGCCTGATTTTAATGAGAGCATGGATTACTAAAATCATCTAAGTCCGCTTTGCCTATTGTTTTCAATATTCAATCCTATGGTGAGCGTACACTTGTTTCTTCCTAGGATAGTGTATTCAACCACCCCCCTGTTGAAAATATCCCTGATCTTATCACTCATTTTGTACTTTGCCCGATCTCCTAACATCCCAATTGATATCTATTTCCCCAAGTGCCTTGTTGTGACTGACTCTTCATGTGTGCTGACATTCCCATTTACACTCTAATAGAAATTCATTCGATTGCCAAAAGGGCCTTTTGCCCAAATCCTAAACTCACTCTTCTTCCTTACCCTACACTGGAATCCTGTCTACTATCTCAATATCACTGGAAGTTCTCTTTCACATTCAGTGGTCCCAGGTACAAGATCTTATGCCATTGTATATGGATTTAGAGGATTCACCTCTGCAGAACATAATTCAAAACTATGTATCCAAATCAAGGGCCCAACACCCTTGTGTGCTTCAGCTCTTACCTAGTTTTCACCTTCCATTCTTATAAATATCCCAGTTGCCCAATCCCCGTATTCATCCAGCAGAATGACTCCTAAGCCAAATCGAACCTGATATGACCCTGAAGCAGACTCTGTTCCCTCAATCTATTTTCACATAACAGCAGGTCCTGAGTTGATCTTGCCATACAGGTATGTAGGGAATCCTCCAGCTGCTGAGAAGCTCAAAGGTAGATGCAGAAATGATCCCTGGAGCCAATGTAGGCAGCTAGGTAGGACCTGTGATGTCTAAAGTCATCTTCCATGGCCAACAACCCAGTGAGGATGAAGGGATGTGGCTGAATCAGCCTCTCTCTTCTCAATGCAGGGAAGATGGACACAATCAGGCCTGGGTGGGTTGCTGATCCCGGGCTCCTAGGGTATATAGACCTTTATGACTTGTGAGAATGTCACAGGAAGGTGGGGCAGCCTCCCTCTCATGGGACCCTTGGAAACAACTGTTAGGACAAAGTGGTTGCCAAGGAAGTGACCTCATTCACTTCCCTGAAGGAAGTGACCTCACCTCACTTCCTTGGTGATGGAATTCTCTGAACGTGGGATCCAGGAGGCGAGGCACCCAGAAGCAATTCCAGTCCCAGTGGGCTCCCTTGTTTTTTCTGTACCAAGGCCAGAGTCATTCTTTCTTGGCACCTGGTGATGTGTGGGTAGCCAAATGCCTTGAATGGTCTGAACAGGGGCCTTTCCTGAGAAAGAAGTGTTGGCTCATTGCTGGCTCCTGACAACTACACAGAGATGACCAAGGAGACCAGAGCTGAGACAGGACCGGCCACTGCTGGGGAACAAATTTTCACCCACCAGTCAGAGGTCAGAGTGGATAGATGCAGACCAAATACAGGGGTGGTTTGTGTGTCTTAGTGGGTGTGTGTTTCAATTTGGCATTTTGTCTCATGTTCTGAGATCATGTAGGAAAAACGTGTTTGTTGTTGTTGTTGTTGTTGTTTGTTGGTTTGAAATGGACTGTTAACTAGTGAGTCTTTCTATGTCAGTGGATCCCACTGGGTTTGTGGTTAAAGAGAGTAGAGAGAAGAAAGCAGCCGTGAATGTGTCCTGTCTAGTGGAAATCTTTGCAGGACTCCTCAAGGCCAATTGATGAATGGACTGCTGCTTGTCTTGCAGATGGGAAACACCTACCAAGATCCCAAGTTCCTGTATTCTTCCAGAATTTTGGCCACTCTCTGAAGGGGTTCGTGTTTTTGTGAACAAGATGGGTACCACCTTCAAGCTCTGTGACAAGGCCATGGACTGGATTGCCGACGGGAATGCCAAGCATCTCAGAAAAGTAAAAATTAGCATGACTGGTAAGGATCTCTCTGGAGAATCCCTGCTTGCATAGATAGCCACCCAAGTTGCATGATTAGGAGCTGTCAGTGCCACAGTGTTCAATTAAAGAAAAGTTTTTCTCCAGGCTTCTTTCCTCCCTATTGTTCTGTTCCCCTGAATGTCAGGGAGGTGTTTGCCTTAGGGCACTCCTTTGGGAATCCTCCAGAAAACAGTTTCAAACGGAAAGGAAGAGGCCCAATCTGTGCCTTTTAGGTAAAGTGCTTTGTAAAGGCTGTGTCTGAATCAGACTCTTGGCCCTGTGTGTGGCCGTGAATTACATTCTCAGCACCCCAGGAAACTCAAGAAAAATCCCATGTGTCCATGCACATCTAAAAGGATGAAAAAGAAGTGTAATATTGGATGAAGTCTCTTGCCTTCCTCTGGTCAGGCTCCTGACACCGAAGAAGTAAGAACAGGGATCCTCTGGGTCAAATGAGTTGTTGCAAGCCATCCAGTAACTAGCACACAGGTGTTTGGGTGTTTTCATGAGTCCAGTACACATAAAGAATCTACCCCTGGCAGGCAGGAGGCCTCGAATTTGAGAAGCAGAGCAGTATTAACTACAGGCCCATTTTATCTATCCTGTTTCTCAGGAAGGGTGTCCAGGCCACCATGACATTTGGCACATGATGGGCATGAGACCTTACTTTGCACAGCATCTTAGACTTCTCCCCCTATGGAAACCCCCAGGCAGAATGTTATGATGAGTATCTGTATGGAAGAAGAGGAGGGCCATGTGGGAGTGTTTTTGTTAGAATAGTGGTCTTTTGTGTGGTGGTTGGAAAAGATGAGTGGGTCCACCTCAGCTTGAACTCTGGTGTGATGCCATTAGAGACTCAGGAGATTCCTCAACCCTTAATGGCTCCTGAATGAATCAAAACCCACAGTGCCAACTTCTTCATTCTTGAAATATGGCTAGGCCAATAACATGAAGGTTTTGAGAATCCCATGACCAGAAATCCCTGGAGAACCTTTAGATCTCCTGTTGCTCATCATGACTGAACCCGCCATTGCCGTTTTTGACTGAGTGGAATTCATGACCATGGTGAAGAACAGAGATGTCAGTGAGTAGGAGCCCAGCAGGGAACTGGGTCTGGAGCAATGGAGTGCAGGTGTGTGACCAACATCTGTGGTGAGCCCCTGTGGTTCTGTCATTGGTATCCAAATGACATGTGACTGACAAGGTGCAGCCAGCAGACCCTAAAATGTAAAGGCATGTTGTTGTGGGGAGAGGATCTGGTGCGATGCTCAGAATCAAGTTGCTACGCTCAAGTGGGAAAGATATATGGGGTAGCAGCCCAGTTTGTGTTTTTTCCGTCAGACCCTGACTCACCCCACGTGACAGAGCTCCCTCCAGCACTGTGTCCCGGTTGACCTTTATGTATTTCAAAAACAAACACCAAATTTCCAGGGAAGCTGCAAGAAATGCCATTAAAACTGGACTGTGAGCCAAAGGCTTCACAATCCCCCCAGGGAGACACTCATACCCCAACGGCCACAGTTACCTACAAAGAGAGGATTCAGCTCTGCTGCCTCCTGTTCGTATTGGGAAAAAGGAAACCATGTCCTCCTGTTCACATAGACTGAGACCAAGCTTTCCTGGTCTCACTGCAAAGGAAGCTAAAGCACAAAGCTATATTTCTAGTGCACAAATGTCAGAGGCAGATAGTCAAGAAGTCATTAGGCCAGCAAAGTTCCATGTTTGTGGAATGTTTACCCTGTCCCCTACCATTGGGATCTCTTGTGCCACACCCAAGTTTGTGAGCTCCTCAGAATTTCCAATTCCAGATATGTATTCACAGATTTTGTTCCTCTTCTCCTCTCATTGTGTCTTATTTGGGGTGATAGTAATGTCAAGGCATTGTGGTGGATGACAGTGGAAGATTGTTATGTGGCACGTGTTCGCATATATCTTAGACTCGTTTTTCATTTTGCCCTTTGAAATATTCAATCTCTGTGTCAATACTTATACTACCTTGATTCTTTAATGTCCATCTGGGTGGATTTATAATCAACTTTTCACAAGATATTTCTCAGAAATATACATTTTCTTGACATACATATTCATTTCTGAATTCTCAAAATGAACTTCAGTGAATATTGAGTACTAACCCTAATATTTCTTCAGTAAGTGACCCAGTTTAACATCAATGAAAGTCTATTCATACGGGACGTGATGTGTATTTTGAAGTAAATTTTCATTCAAAATTATTAAATTCCTATTTCTTCGTATCATAGGATGTATCATTTCATCCAATATTCAAAAATTGACATGCATATGATTCACTTACATTCACTCCCTGTATCAGAACCCATGTATTTCTCCATGTTGCTTTACTTGCTTTTTCATGAGATTTCTTTTATAAAACATTACTTTTGAATTCCATCATCATTTTCGAAGCAAAACTCACAGTTTGGTGTAGTTAGTAACCCTAATATTACCACTAGACGTACACCTACTTGGATTGAATGTTTATCTGAATACCAGATTTCATGTATTTTTTAAAATATCAATTCAATCCATTATTTAAAATAGTAACCAGTTATATTTTTTATTCACCCCATGGTCTATTCATGCATCATCTCTATATACGTAAACCCAGGGTGCACCTATTTTTATCCCCAAAGTCTAAATGACAGGGTTTGAAAACATGCTCCCAGAAATGGTGGAAGACAAATACACATGTCACCTCCTCCCTGTATTCCTTTCATCACATCATCTTCTGGACACCAAATGCAAAACTCACACTCACCTTATGATTCTTCCAAAGCCTGATTTTAATGAGAGCATGGATTACTAAAATCATCTAAGTCCGCTTTGCCTATTGTTTTCAATATTCAATCCTATGGTGAGCGTACACTTGTTTCTTCCTAGGATAGTGTATTCAACCACCCCCCTGTTGAAAATATCCCTGATCTTATCACTCATTTTGTACTTTGCCAGATCTCCTAACATCCCAATTGATATCTATTTCCCCAAGTGCCTTGTTGTGACTGACTCTTCATGTGTGCTGACATTCCCATTTACACTCTAATAGAAATTCATTCGATTGCCAAAAGGGCCTTTTGCCCAAATCCTAAACTCACTCTTCTTCCTTACCCTACACTGGAATCCTGTCTACTATCTCAATATCACTGGAAGTTCTCTTTCACATTCAGTGGTCCCAGGTACAAGATCTTATGCCATTGTATATGGATTTAGAGGATTCACCTCTGCAGAACATAATTCAAAACTATGTATCCAAATCAAGGGCCCAACACCCTTGTGTGCTTCAGCTCTTACCTAGTTTTCACCTTCCATTCTTATAAATATCCCAGTTGCCCAATCCCCGTATTCATCCAGCAGAATGACTCCTAAGCCAAATCGAACCTGATATGACCCTGAAGCAGACTCTGTTCCCTCAATCTATTTTCACATAACAGCAGGTCCTGAGTTGATCTTGCCATACAGGTATGTAGGGAATCCTCCAGCTGCTGAGAAGCTCAAAGGTAGATGCAGAAATGATCCCTGGAGCCAATGTAGGCAGCTAGGTAGGACCTGTGATGTCTAAAGTCATCTTCCATGGCCAACAACCCAGTGAGGATGAAGGGATGTGGCTGAATCAGCCTCTCTCTTCTCAATGCAGGGAAGATGGACACAATCAGGCCTGGGTGGGTTGCTGATCCCGGGCTCCTAGGGTATATAGACCTTTATGACTTGTGAGAATGTCACAGGAAGGTGGGGCAGCCTCCCTCTCATGGGACCCTTGGAAACAACTGTTAGGACAAAGTGGTTGCCAAGGAAGTGACCTCATTCACTTCCCTGAAGGAAGTGACCTCACCTCACTTCCTTGGTGATGGAATTCTCTGAACGTGGGATCCAGGAGGCGAGGCACCCAGAAGCAATTCCAGTCCCAGTGGGCTCCCTTGTTTTTTCTGTACCAAGGCCAGAGTCATTCTTTCTTGGCACCTGGTGATGTGTGGGTAGCCAAATGCCTTGAATGGTCTGAACAGGGGCCTTTCCTGAGAAAGAAGTGTTGGCTCATTGCTGGCTCCTGACAACTACACAGAGATGACCAAGGAGACCAGAGCTGAGACAGGACCGGCCACTGCTGGGGAACAAATTTTCACCCACCAGTCAGAGGTCAGAGTGGATAGATGCAGACCAAATACAGGGGTGGTTTGTGTGTCTTAGTGGGTGTGTGTTTCAATTTGACATTTTGTCTCATGTTCTGAGATCATGTAGGAAAAACGTGTTTGTTGTTGTTGTTGTTGTTGTTTGTTGGTTTGAAATGGACTGTTAACTAGTGAGTCTTTCTATGTCAGTGGATCCCACTGGGTTTGTGGTTAAAGAGAGTAGAGAGAAGAAAGCAGCCGTGAATGTGTCCTGTCTAGTGGAAATCTTTGCAGGACTCCTCAAGGCCAATTGATGAATGGACTGCTGCTTGTCTTGCAGATGGGAAACACCTACCAAGATCCCAAGTTCCTGTATTCTTCCAGAATTTTGGCCACTCTCTGAAGGGGTTCGTGTTTTTGTGAACAAGATGGGTACCACCTTCAAGCTCTGTGACAAGGCCATGGACTGGATTGCCGACGGGAATGCCAAGCATCTCAGAAAAGTAAAAATTAGCATGACTGGTAAGGATCTCTCTGGAGAATCCCTGCTTGCATAGATAGCCACCCAAGTTGCATGATTAGGAGCTGTCAGTGCCACAGTGTTCAATTAAAGAAAAGTTTTTCTCCAGGCTTCTTTCCTCCCTATTGTTCTGTTCCCCTGAATGTCAGGGAGGTGTTTGCCTTAGGGCACTCCTTTGGGAATCCTCCAGAAAACAGTTTCAAACGGAAAGGAAGAGGCCCAATCTGTGCCTTTTAGGTAAAGTGCTTTGTAAAGGCTGTGTCTGAATCAGACTCTTGGCCCTGTGTGTGGCCGTGAATTACATTCTCAGCACCCCAGGAAACTCAAGAAAAATCCCATGTGTCCATGCACATCTAAAAGGATGAAAAAGAAGTGTAATATTGGATGAAGTCTCTTGCCTTCCTCTGGTCAGGCTCCTGACACCGAAGAAGTAAGAACAGGGATCCTCTGGGTCAAATGAGTTGTTGCAAGCCATCCAGTAACTAGCACACAGGTGTTTGGGTGTTTTCATGAGTCCAGTACACATAAAGAATCTACCCCTGGCAGGCAGGAGGCCTCGAATTTGAGAAGCAGAGCAGTATTAACTACAGGCCCATTTTATCTATCCTGTTTCTCAGGAAGGGTGTCCAGGCCACCATGACATTTGGCACATGATGGGCATGAGACCTTACTTTGCACAGCATCTTAGACTTCTCCCCCTATGGAAACCCCCAGGCAGAATGTTATGATGAGTATCTGTATGGAAGAAGAGGAGGGCCATGTGGGAGTGTTTTTGTTAGAATAGTGGTCTTTTGTGTGGTGGTTGGAAAAGATGAGTGGGTCCACCTCAGCTTGAACTCTGGTGTGATGCCATTAGAGACTCAGGAGATTCCTCAACCCTTAATGGCTCCTGAATGAATCAAAACCCACAGTGCCAACTTCTTCATTCTTGAAATATGGCTAGGCCAATAACATGAAGGTTTTGAGAATCCCATGACCAGAAATCCCTGGAGAACCTTTAGATCTCCTGTTGCTCATCATGACTGAACCCGCCATTGCCGTTTTTGACTGAGTGGAATTCATGACCATGGTGAAGAACAGAGATGTCAGTGAGTAGGAGCCCAGCAGGGAACTGGGTCTGGAGCAATGGAGTGCAGGTGTGTGACCAACATCTGTGGTGAGCCCCTGTGGTTCTGTCATTGGTATCCAAATGACATGTGACTGACAAGGTGCAGCCAGCAGACCCTAAAATGTAAAGGCATGTTGTTGTGGGGAGAGGATCTGGTGCGATGCTCAGAATCAAGTTGCTACGCTCAAGTGGGAAAGATATATGGGGTAGCAGCCCAGTTTGTGTTTTTTCCGTCAGACCCTGACTCACCCCACGTGACAGAGCTCCCTCCAGCACTGTGTCCCGGTTGACCTTTATGTATTTCAAAAACAAACACCAAATTTCCAGGGAAGCTGCAAGAAATGCCATTAAAACTGGACTGTGAGCCAAAGGCTTCACAATCCCCCCAGGGAGACACTCATACCCCAACGGCCACAGTTACCTACAAAGAGAGGATTCAGCTCTGCTGCCTCCTGTTCGTATTGGGAAAAAGGAAACCATGTCCTCCTGTTCACATAGACTGAGACCAAGCTTTCCTGGTCTCACTGCAAAGGAAGCTAAAGCACAAAGCTATATTTCTAGTGCACAAATGTCAGAGGCAGATAGTCAAGAAGTCATTAGGCCAGCAAAGTTCCATGTTTGTGGAATGTTTACCCTGTCCCCTACCATTGGGATCTCTTGTGCCACACCCAAGTTTGTGAGCTCCTCAGAATTTCCAATTCCAGATATGTATTCACAGATTTTGTTCCTCTTCTCCTCTCATTGTGTCTTATTTGGGGTGATAGTAATGTCAAGGCATTGTGGTGGATGACAGTGGAAGATTGTTATGTGGCACGTGTTCGCATATATCTTAGACTCGTTTTTCATTTTGCCCTTTGAAATATTCAATCTCTGTGTCAATACTTATACTACCTTGATTCTTTAATGTCCATCTGGGTGGATTTATAATCAACTTTTCACAAGATATTTCTCAGAAATATACATTTTCTTGACATACATATTCATTTCTGAATTCTCAAAATGAACTTCAGTGAATATTGAGTACTAACCCTAATATTTCTTCAGTAAGTGACCCAGTTTAACATCAATGAAAGTCTATTCATACGGGACGTGATGTGTATTTTGAAGTAAATTTTCATTCAAAATTATTAAATTCCTATTTCTTCGTATCATAGGATGTATCATTTCATCCAATATTCAAAAATTGACATGCATATGATTCACTTACATTCACTCCCTGTATCAGAACCCATGTATTTCTCCATGTTGCTTTACTTGCTTTTTCATGAGATTTCTTTTATAAAACATTACTTTTGAATTCCATCATCATTTTCGAAGCAAAACTCACAGTTTGGTGTAGTTAGTAACCCTAATATTACCACTAGACGTACACCTACTTGGATTGAATGTTTATCTGAATACCAGATTTCATGTATTTTTTAAAATATCAATTCAATCCATTATTTAAAATAGTAACCAGTTATATTTTTTATTCACCCCATGGTCTATTCATGCATCATCTCTATATACGTAAACCCAGGGTGCACCTATTTTTATCCCCAAACTCTAAATGACAGGGTTTGAAAACATGCTCCCAGAAATGGTGGAAGACAAATACACATGTCACCTCCTCCCTGTATTCCTTTCATCACATCATCTTCTGGACACCAAATGCAAAACTCACACTCACCTTATGATTCTTCCAAAGCCTGATTTTAATGAGAGCATGGATTACTAAAATCATCTAAGTCCGCTTTGCCTATTGTTTTCAATATTCAATCCTATGGTGAGCGTACACTTGTTTCTTCCTAGGATAGTGTATTCAACCACCCCCCTGTTGAAAATATCCCTGATCTTATCACTCATTTTGTACTTTGCCCGATCTCCTAACATCCCAATTGATATCTATTTCCCCAAGTGCCTTGTTGTGACTGACTCTTCATGTGTGCTGACATTCCCATTTACACTCTAATAGAAATTCATTCGATTGCCAAAAGGGCCTTTTGCCCAAATCCTAAACTCACTCTTCTTCCTTACCCTACACTGGAATCCTGTCTACTATCTCAATATCACTGGAAGTTCTCTTTCACATTCAGTGGTCCCAGGTACAAGATCTTATGCCATTGTATATGGATTTAGAGGATTCACCTCTGCAGAACATAATTCAAAACTATGTATCCAAATCAAGGGCCCAACACCCTTGTGTGCTTCAGCTCTTACCTAGTTTTCACCTTCCATTCTTATAAATATCCCAGTTGCCCAATCCCCGTATTCATCCAGCAGAATGACTCCTAAGCCAAATCGAACCTGATATGACCCTGAAGCAGACTCTGTTCCCTCAATCTATTTTCACATAACAGCAGGTCCTGAGTTGATCTTGCAATACAGGTATGTAGGGAATCCTCCAGCTGCTGAGAAGCTCAAAGGTAGATGCAGAAATGATCCCTGGAGCCAATGTAGGCAGCTAGGTAGGACCTGTGATGTCTAAAGTCATCTTCCATGGCCAACAACCCAGTGAGGATGAAGGGATGTGGCTGAATCAGCCTCTCTCTTCTCAATGCAGGGAAGATGGACACAATCAGGCCTGGGTGGGTTGCTGTTCCCGGGCTCCTAGGGTATATAGACCTTTATGACTTGTGAGAATGTCACAGGAAGGTGGGGCAGCCTCCCTCTCATGGGACCCTTGGAAACAACTGTTAGGACAAAGTGGTTGCCAAGGAAGTGACCTCATTCACTTCCCTGAAGGAAGTGACCTCACCTCACTTCCTTGGTGATGGAATTCTCTGAACGTGGGATCCAGGAGGCGAGGCACCCAGAAGCAATTCCAGTCCCAGTGGGCTCCCTTGTTTTTTCTGTACCAAGGCCAGAGTCATTCTTTCTTGGCACCTGGTGATGTGTGGGTAGCCAAATGCCTTGAATGGTCTGAACAGGGGCCTTTCCTGAGAAAGAAGTGTTGGCTCATTGCTGGCTCCTGACAACTACACAGAGATGGCCAAGGAGACCAGAGCTGAGACAGGACCGGCCACTGCTGGGGAACAAATTTTCACCCACCAGTCAGAGGTCAGAGTGGATAGATGCAGACCAAATACAGGGGTGGTTTGTGTGTCTTAGTGGGTGTGTGTTTCAATTTGGCATTTTGTCTCATGTTCTGAGATCATGTAGGAAAAACGTGTTTGTTGTTGTTGTTGTTGTTGTTTGTTGGTTTGAAATGGACTGTTAACTAGTGAGTCTTTCTATGTCAGTGGATCCCACTGGGTTTGTGGTTAAAGAGAGTAGAGAGAAGAAAGCAGCCGTGAATGTGTCCTGTCTAGTGGAAATCTTTGCAGGACTCCTCAAGGCCAATTGATGAATGGACTGCTGCTTGTCTTGCAGATGGGAAACACCTACCAAGATCCCAAGTTCCTGTATTCTTCCAGAATTTTGGCCACTCTCTGAAGGGGTTCGTATTTTTGTGAACAAGATGGGTACCACCTTCAAGCTCTGTGACAAGTCCATGGACTGGATTGCCGACGGGAATGCCAAGCATCTCAGAAAAGTAAAAATTAGCATGACTGGTAAGGATCTCTCTGGAGAATCCCTGCTTGCATAGATAGCCACCCAAGTTGCATGATTAGGAGCTGTCAGTGCCACAGTGTTCAATTAAAGAAAAGTTTTTCTCCAGGCTTCTTTCCTCCCTATTGTTCTGTTCCCCTGAATGTCAGGGAGGTGTTTGCCTTAGGGCACTCCTTTGGGAATCCTCCAGAAAACAGTTTCAAACGGAAAGGAAGAGGCCCAATCTGTGCCTTTTAGGTAAAGTGCTTTGTAAAGGCTGTGTCTGAATCAGACTCTTGGCCCTGTGTGTGGCCGTGAATTACATTCTCAGCACCCCAGGAAACTCAAGAAAAATCCCATGTGTCCATGCACATCTAAAAGGATGAAAAAGAAGTGTAATATTGGATGAAGTCTCTTGCCTTCCTCTGGTCAGGCTCCTGACACCGAAGAAGTAAGAACAGGGATCCTCTGGGTCAAATGAGTTGTTGCAAGCCATCCAGTAACTAGCACACAGGTGTTTGGGTGTTTTCATGAGTCCAGTACACATAAAGAATCTACCCCTGGCAGGCAGGAGGCCTCGAATTTGAGAAGCAGAGCAGTATTAACTACAGGCCCATTTTATCTATCCTGTTTCTCAGGAAGGGTGTCCAGGCCACCATGACATTTGGCACATGATGGGCATGAGACCTTACTTTGCACAGCATCTTAGACTTCTCCCCCTATGGAAACCCCCAGGCAGAATGTTATGATGAGTATCTGTATGGAAGAAGAGGAGGGCCATGTGGGAGTGTTTTTGTTAGAATAGTGGTCTTTTGTGTGGTGGTTGGAAAAGATGAGTGGGTCCACCTCAGCTTGAACTCTGGTGTGATGCCATTAGAGACTCAGGAGATTCCTCAACCCTTAATGGCTCCTGAATGAATCAAAACCCACAGTGCCAACTTCTTCATTCTTGAAATATGGCTAGGCCAATAACATGAAGGTTTTGAGAATCCCATGACCAGAAATCCCTGGAGAACCTTTAGATCTCCTGTTGCTCATCATGACTGAACCCGCCATTGCCGTTTTTGACTGAGTGGAATTCATGACCATGGTGAAGAACAGAGATGTCAGTGAGTAGGAGCCAGCAGGGAACTGGGTCTGGAGCAATGGAGTGCAGGTGTGTGACCAACATCTGTGGTGAGCCCCTGTGGTTCTGTCATTGGTATCCAAATGACATGTGACTGACAAGGTGCAGCCAGCAGACCCTAAAATGTAAAGGCATGTTGTTGTGGGGAGAGGATCTGGTGCGATGCTCAGAATCAAGTTGCTACGCTCAAGTGGGAAAGATATATGGGGTAGCAGCCCAGTTTGTGTTTTTTCCGTCAGACCCTGACTCACCCCACGTGACAGAGCTCCCTCCAGCACTGTGTCCCGGTTGACCTTTATGTATTTCAAAAACAAACACCAAATTTCCAGGGAAGCTGCAAGAAATGCCATTAAAACTGGACTGTGAGCCAAAGGCTTCACAATCCCCCCAGGGAGACACTCATACCCCAACGGCCACAGTTACCTACAAAGAGAGGATTCAGCTCTGCTGCCTCCTGTTCGTATTGGGAAAAAGGAAACCATGTCCTCCTGTTCACATAGACTGAGACCAAGCTTTCCTGGTCTCACTGCAAAGGAAGCTAAAGCACAAAGCTATATTTCTAGTGCACAAATGTCAGAGGCAGATAGTCAAGAAGTCATTAGGCCAGCAAAGTTCCATGTTTGTGGAATGTTTACCCTGTCCCCTACCATTGGGATCTCTTGTGCCACACCCAAGTTTGTGAGCTCCTCAGAATTTCCAATTCCAGATATGTATTCACAGATTTTGTTCCTCTTCTCCTCTCATTGTGTCTTATTTGGGGTGATAGTAATGTCAAGGCATTGTGGTGGATGACAGTGGAAGATTGTTATGTGGCACGTGTTCGCATATATCTTAGACTCGTTTTTCATTTTGCCCTTTGAAATATTCAATCTCTGTGTCAATACTTATACTACCTTGATTCTTTAATGTCCATCTGGGTGGATTTATAATCAACTTTTCACAAGATATTTCTCAGAAATATACATTTTCTTGACATACATATTCATTTCTGAATTCTCAAAATGAACTTCAGTGAATATTGAGTACTAACCCTAATATTTCTTCAGTAAGTGACCCAGTTTAACATCAATGAAAGTCTATTCATACGGGACGTGATGTGTATTTTGAAGTAAATTTTCATTCAAAATTATTAAATTCCTATTTCTTCGTATCATAGGATGTATCATTTCATCCAATATTCAAAAATTGACATGCATATGATTCACTTACATTCACTCCCTGTATCAGAACCCATGTATTTCTCCATGTTGCTTTACTTGCTTTTTCATGAGATTTCTTTTATAAAACATTACTTTTGAATTCCATCATCATTTTCGAAGCAAAACTCACAGTTTGGTGTAGTTAGTAACCCTAATATTACCACTAGACGTACACCTACTTGGATTGAATGTTTATCTGAATACCAGATTTCATGTATTTTTTAAAATATCAATTCAATCCATTATTTAAAATAGTAACCAGTTATATTTTTTATTCACCCTATGGTCTATTCATGCATCATCTCTATATACGTAAACCCAGGGTGCACCTATTTTTATCCCCAAAGTCTAAATGACAGGGTTTGAAAACATGCTCCCAGAAACGGTGGAAGACAAATACACATGTCACCTCCTCCCTGTATTCCTTTCATCACATCATCTTCTGGACACCAAATGCAAAACTCACACTCACCTTATGATTCTTCCAAAGCTTGATTTTAATGAGAGCATGGATTACTAAAATCATCTAAGTCCCCTTTGCCTATTGTTTTCAATATTCAATCCTATGGTGAGCGTACACTTGTTTCTTCCTAGTATAGTGTATTCAACCACCCCCCTGTTGAAAATATCCCTGATCTTATCACTCATTTTGTACTTTGCCCGATCTCCTTACATCCCAATTGATATCTATTTCCCCAAGTGCCTTGTTGTGACTGACTCTTCATGTGTGCTGACATTCCCATTTACACTCTAATAGAAATTCATTCGATTGCCAAAAGGGCCTTTTGCCCAAATCCTAAACTCACTCTTCTTCCTTACCCTACACTGGAATCCTGTCTACTATCTCAATATCACTGGAAGTTCTCTTTCACATTCAGTGGTCCCAGGTACAAGATCTTATGCCATTGTATATGGATTTAGAGGATTCACCTCTGCAGAACATAATTCAAAACTATGTATCCAAATCAAGGGCCCAACACCCTTGTGTGCTTCAGCTCTTACCTAGTTTTCACCTTCCATTCTTATAAATATCCCAGTTGCCCAATCCCCGTATTCATCCAGCAGAATGACTCCTAAGCCAAATCGAACCTGATATGACCCTGAAGCAGACTCTGTTCCCTCAATCTATTTTCACATAACAGCAGGTCCTGAGTTGATCTTGCCATACAGGTATGTAGGGAATCCTCCAGCTGCTGAGAAGCTCAAATGTAGATGCAGAAATGATCCCTGGAGCCAATGTAGGCAGCTAGGTAGGACCTGTGATGTCTAAAGTCATCTTCCATGGCCAACAACCCAGTGAGGATGAAGGGATGTGGCTGAATCAGCCTCTCTCTTCTCAATGCAGGGAAGATGGACACAATCAGGCCTGGGTGGGTTGCTGATCCCGGGCTCCTAGGGTATATAGACCTTTATGACTTGTGAGAATGTCACAGGAAGGTGGGGCAGCCTCCCTCTCATGGGACCCTTGGAAACAACTGTTAGGACAAAGTGGTTGCCAAGGCAGTGACCTCATTCACTTCCCTGAAGGAAGTGACCTCACCTCACTTCCTTGGTGATGGAACTCTCTGAACGTGGGATCCAGGAGGCGAGGCACCCAGAAGCAATTCCAGTCCCAGTGGGCTCCCTTGTTTTTTCTGTACCAAGGCCAGAGTCATTCTTTCTTGGCACCTGGTGATGTGTGGGTAGCCAAATGCCTTGAATGGTCTGAACAGGGGCCTTTCCTGAGAAAGAAGTGTTGGCTCATTGCTGGCTCCTGACAACTACACAGAGATGACCAAGGAGACCAGAGCTGAGACAGGACCGGCCACTGCTGGGGAACAAATTTTCACCCACCAGTCAGAGGTCAGAGTGGATAGATGCAGACCAAATACAGGGGTGGTTTGTGTGTCTTAGTGGGTGTGTGTTTCAATTTGGCATTTTGTCTCATGTTCTGAGATCATGTAGGAAAAACGTGTTTGTTGTTGTTGTTGTTGTTGTTTGTTGGTTTGAAATGGACTGTTAACTAGTGAGTCTTTCTATGTCAGTGGATCCCACTGGGTTTGTGGTTAAAGAGAGTAGAGAGAAGAAAGCAGCCGTGAATGTGTCCTGTCTAGTGGAAATCTTTGCAGGACTCCTCAAGGCCAATTGATGAATGGACTGCTGCTTGTCTTGCAGATGGGAAACACCTACCAAGATCCCAAGTTCCTGTATTCTTCCAGAATTTTGGCCACTCTCTGAAGGGGTTCGTGTTTTTGTGAACAAGATGGGTACCACCTTCAAGCTCTGTGACAAGGCCATGGACTGGATTGCCGACGGGAATGCCAAGCATCTCAGAAAAGTAAAAATTAGCATGACTGGTAAGGATCTCTCTGGAGAATCCCTGCTTGCATAGATAGCCACCCAAGTTGCATGATTAGGAGCTGTCAGTGCCACAGTGTTCAATTAAAGAAAAGTTTTTCTCCAGGCTTCTTTCCTCCCTATTGTTCTGTTCCCCTGAATGTCAGGGAGGTGTTTGCCTTAGGGCACTCCTTTGGGAATCCTCCAGAAAACAGTTTCAAACGGAAAGGAAGAGGCCCAATCTGTGCCTTTTAGGTAAAGTGCTTTGTAAAGGCTGTGTCTGAATCAGACTCTTGGCCCTGTGTGTGGCCGTGAATTACATTCTCAGCACCCCAGGAAACTCAAGAAAAATCCCATGTGTCCATGCACATCTAAAAGGATGAAAAAGAAGTGTAATATTGGATGAAGTCTCTTGCCTTCCTCTGGTCAGGCTCCTGACACCGATGAAGTAAGAACAGGGATCCTCTGGGTCAAATGAGTTGTTGCAAGCCATCCAGTAACTAGCACACAGGTGTTTGGGTGTTTTCATGAGTCCAGTACACATAAAGAATCTACCCCTGGCAGGCAGGAGGCCTCGAATTTGAGAAGCAGAGCAGTATTAACTACAGGCCCATTTTATCTATCCTGTTTCTCAGGAAGGGTGTCCAGGCCACCATGACATTTGGCACATGATGGGCATGAGACCTTACTTTGCACAGCATCTTAGACTTCTCCCCCTATGGAAACCCCCAGGCAGAATGTTATGATGAGTATCTGTATGGAAGAAGAGGAGGGCCATGTGGGAGTGTTTTTGTTAGAATAGTGGTCTTTTGTGTGGTGGTTGGAAAAGATGAGTGGGTCCACCTCAGCTTGAACTCTGGTGTGATGCCATTAGAGACTCAGGAGATTCCTCAACCCTTAATGGCTCCTGAATGAATCAAAACCCACAGTGCCAACTTCTTCATTCTTGAAATATGGCTAGGCCAATAACATGAAGGTTTTGAGAATCCCATGACCAGAAATCCCTGGAGAACCTTTAGATCTCCTGTTGCTCATCATGACTGAACCCGCCATTGCCGTTTTTGACTGAGTGGAATTCATGACCATGGTGAAGAACAGAGATGTCAGTGAGTAGGAGCCAGCAGGGAACTGGATCTGGAGCAATGGAGTGCAGGTGTGTGACCAACATCTGTGGTGAGCCCCTGTGGTTCTGTCATTGGTATCCAAATGACATGTGACTGACAAGGTGCAGCCAGCAGACCCTAAAATGTAAAGGCATGTTGTTGTGGGGAGAGGATCTGGTGCGATGCTCAGAATCAAGTTGCTACGCTCAAGTGGGAAAGATATATGGGGTAGCAGCCCAGTTTGTGTTTTTTCCGTCAGACCCTGACTCACCCCACGTGACAGAGCTCCCTCCAGCACTGTGTCCCGGTTGACCTTTATGTATTTCAAAAACAAACACCAAATTTCCAGGGAAGCTGCAAGAAATGCCATTAAAACTGGACTGTGAGCCAAAGGCTTCACAATCCCCCCAGGGAGACACTCATACCCCAACGGCCACAGTTACCTACAAAGAGAGGATTCAGCTCTGCTGCCTCCTGTTCGTATTGGGAAAAAGGAAACCATGTCCTCCTGTTCACATAGACTGAGACCAAGCTTTCCTGGTCTCACTGCAAAGGAAGCTAAAGCACAAAGCTATATTTCTAGTGCACAAATGTCAGAGGCAGATAGTCAAGAAGTCATTAGGCCAGCAAAGTTCCATGTTTGTGGAATGTTTACCCTGTCCCCTACCATTGGGATCTCTTGTGCCACACCCAAGTTTGTGAGCTCCTCAGAATTTCCAATTCCAGATATGTATTCACAGATTTTGTTCCTCTTCTCCTCTCATTGTGTCTTATTTGGGGTGATAGTAATGTCAAGGCATTGTGGTGGATGACAGTGGAAGATTGTTATGTGGCACGTGTTCGCATATATCTTAGACTCGTTTTTCATTTTGCCCTTTGAAATATTGAATCTCTGTGTCAATACTTATACTACCTTGATTCTTTAATGTCCATCTGGGTGGATTTATAATCAACTTTTCACAAGATATTTCTCAGAAATATACATTTTCTTGACATACATATTCATTTCTGAATTCTCAAAATGAACTTCAGTGAATATTGAGTACTAACCCTAATATTTCTTCACTAAGTGACCCAGTTTAACATCAATGAAAGTCTATTCATACGGGACGTGATGTGTATTTTGAAGTAAATTTTCCTTCAAAATTATTAAATTCCTATTTCTTCATATCATAGGATGTATCATTTCATCCAATATTCAAAAATTGACATGCATATGATTCACTTACATTCACTCCCTGTATCAGAACCCATGTATTTCTCCATGTTGCTTTACTTGCTTTTTCATGAGATTTCTTTTATAAAACATTACTTTTGAATTCCATCATCATTTTCGAAGCAAAACTCACAGTTTGGTGTAGTTAGTAACCCTAATATTACCACTAGACGTACACCTACTTGGATTGAATGTTTATCTGAATACCAGATTTCATGTATTTTTTAAAATATCAATTCAATCCATTATTTAAAATAGTAACCAGTTATATTTTTTATTCACCCCATGGTCTATTCATGCATCATCTCTATATACGTAAACCCAGGGTGCACCTATTTTTATCCCCAAAGTCTAAATGACAGGGTTTGAAAACATGCTCCCAGAAATGGTGGAAGACAAATACACATGTCACCTCCTCCCTGTATTCCTTTCATCACATCATCTTCTGGACACCAAATGCAAAACTCACACTCACCTTATGATTCTTCCAAAGCCTGATTTTAATGAGAGCATGGATTACTAAAATCATCTAAGTCCGCTTTGCCTATTGTTTTCAATATTCAATCCTATGGTGAGCGTACACTTGTTTCTTCCTAGGATAGTGTATTCAACCACCCCCCTGTTGAAAATATCCCTGATCTTATCACTCATTTTGTACTTTGCCCGATCTCCTAACATCCCAATTGATATCTATTTCCCCAAGTGCCTTGTTGTGACTGACTCTTCATGTGTGCTGACATTCCCATTTACACTCTAATAGAAATTCATTCGATTGCCAAAAGGGCCTTTTGCCCAAATCCTAAACTCACTCTTCTTCCTTACCCTACACTGGAATCCTGTCTACTATCTCAATATCACTGGAAGTTCTCTTTCACATTCAGTGGTCCCAGGTACAAGATCTTATGCCATTGTATATGGATTTAGAGGATTCACCTCTGCAGAACATAATTCAAAACTATGTATCCAAATCAAGGGCCCAACACCCTTGTGTGCTTCAGCTCTTACCTAGTTTTCACCTTCCATTCTTATAAATATCCCAGTTGCCCAATCCCCGTATTCATCCAGCAGAATGACTCCTAAGCCAAATCGAACCTGATATGACCCTGAAGCAGACTCTGTTCCCTCAATCTATTTTCACATAACAGCAGGTCCTGAGTTGATCTTGCCATACAGGTATGTAGGGAATCCTCCAGCTGCTGAGAAGCTCAAAGGTAGATGCAGAAATGATCCCTGGAGCCAATGTAGGCAGCTAGGTAGGACCTGTGATGTCTAAAGTCATCTTCCATGGCCAACAACCCAGTGAGGATGAAGGGATGTGGCTGAATCAGCCTCTCTCTTCTCAATGCAGGGAAGATGGACACAATCAGGCCTGGGTGGGTTGCTGATCCCGGGCTCCTAGGGTATATAGACCTTTATGACTTGTGAGAATGTCACAGGAAGGTGGGGCAGCCTCCCTCTCATGGGACCCTTGGAAACAACTGTTAGGACAAAGTGGTTGCCAAGGAAGTGACCTCATTCACTTCCCTGAAGGAAGTGACCTCACCTCACTTCCTTGGTGATGGAATTCTCTGAACGTGGGATCCAGGAGGCGAGGCACCCAGAAGCAATTCCAGTCCCAGTGGGCTCCCTTGTTTTTTCTGTACCAAGGCCAGAGTCATTCTTTCTTGGCACCTGGTGATGTGTGGGTAGCCAAATGCCTTGAATGGTCTGAACAGGGGCCTTTCCTGAGAAAGAAGTGTTGGCTCATTGCTGGCTCCTGACAACTACACAGAGATGACCAAGGAGACCAGAGCTGAGACAGGACCGGCCACTGCTGGGGAACAAATTTTCACCCACCAGTCAGAGGTCAGAGTGGATAGATGCAGACCAAATACAGGGGTGGTTTGTGTGTCTTAGTGGGTGTGTGTTTCAATTTGGCATTTTGTCTCATGTTCTGAGATCATGTAGGAAAAACGTGTTTGTTGTTGTTGTTGTTGTTGTTTGTTGGTTTGAAATGGACTGTTAACTAGTGAGTCTTTCTATGTCAGTGGATCCCACTGGGTTTGTGGTTAAAGAGAGTAGAGAGAAGAAAGCAGCCGTGAATGTGTCCTGTCTAGTGGAAATCTTTGCAGGACTCCTCAAGGCCAATTGATGAATGGACTGCTGCTTGTCTTGCAGATGGGAAACACCTACCAAGATCCCAAGTTCCTGTATTCTTCCAGAATTTTGGCCACTCTCTGAAGGGGTTCGTGTTTTTGTGAACAAGATGGGTACCACCTTCAAGCTCTGTGACAAGGCCATGGACTGGATTGCCGACGGGAATGCCAAGCATCTCAGAAAAGTAAAAATTAGCATGACTGGTAAGGATCTCTCTGGAGAATCCCTGCTTGCATAGATAGCCACCCAAGTTGCATGATTAGGAGCTGTCAGTGCCACAGTGTTCAATTAAAGAAAAGTTTTTCTCCAGGCTTCTTTCCTCCCTATTGTTCTGTTCCCCTGAATGTCAGGGAGGTGTTTGCCTTAGGGCACTCCTTTGGGAATCCTCCAGAAAACAGTTTCAAACGGAAAGGAAGAGGCCCAATCTGTGCCTTTTAGGTAAAGTGCTTTGTAAAGGCTGTGTCTGAATCAGACTCTTGGCCCTGTGTGTGGCCCTGAATTACATTCTCAGCACCCCAGGAAACTCAAGAAAAATCCCATGTGTCCATGCACATCTAAAAGGATGAAAAAGAAGTGTAATATTGGATGAAGTCTCTTGCCTTCCTCTGGTCAGGCTCCTGACACCGAAGAAGTAAGAACAGGGATCCTCTGGGTCAAATGAGTTGTTGCAAGCCATCCAGTAACTAGCACACAGGTGTTTGGGTGTTTTCATGAGTCCAGTACACATAAAGAATCTACCCCTGGCAGGCAGGAGGCCTCGAATTTGAGAAGCAGAGCAGTATTAACTACAGGCCCATTTTATCTATCCTGTTTCTCAGGAAGGGTGTCCAGGCCACCATGACATTTGGCACATGATGGGCATGAGACCTTACTTTGCACAGCATCTTAGACTTCTCCCCCTATGGAAACCCCCAGGCAGAATGTTATGATGAGTATCTGTATGGAAGAAGAGGAGGGCCATGTGGGAGTGTTTTTGTTAGAATAGTGGTCTTTTGTGTGGTGGTTGGAAAAGATGAGTGGGTCCACCTCAGCTTGAACTCTGGTGTGATGCCATTAGAGACTCAGGAGATTCCTCAACCCTTAATGGCTCCTGAATGAATCAAAACCCACAGTGCCAACTTCTTCATTCTTGAAATATGGCTAGGCCAATAACATGAAGGTTTTGAGAATCCCATGACCAGAAATCCCTGGAGAACCTTTAGATCTCCTGTTGCTCATCATGACTGAACCCGCCATTGCCGTTTTTGACTGAGTGGAATTCATGACCATGGTGAAGAACAGAGATGTCAGTGAGTAGGAGCCAGCAGGGAACTGGGTCTGGAGCAATGGAGTGCAGGTGTGTGACCAACATCTGTGGTGAGCCCCTGTGGTTCTGTCATTGGTATCCAAATGACATGTGACTGACAAGGTGCAGCCAGCAGACCCTAAAATGTAAAGGCATGTTGTTGTGGGGAGAGGATCTGGTGCGATGCTCAGAATCAAGTTGCTACGCTCAAGTGGGAAAGATATATGGGGTAGCAGCCCAGTTTGTGTTTTTTCCGTCAGACCCTGACTCACCCCACGTGACAGAGCTCCCTCCAGCACTGTGTCCCGGTTGACCTTTATGTATTTCAAAAACAAACACCAAATTTCCAGGGAAGCTGCAAGAAATGCCATTAAAACTGGACTGTGAGCCAAAGGCTTCACAATCCCCCCAGGGAGACACTCATACCCCAACGGCCACAGTTACCTACAAAGAGAGGATTCAGCTCTGCTGCCTCCTGTTCGTATTGGGAAAAAGGAAACCATGTCCTCCTGTTCACATAGACTGAGACCAAGCTTTCCTGGTCTCACTGCAAAGGAAGCTAAAGCACAAAGCTATATTTCTAGTGCACAAATGTCAGAGGCAGATAGTCAAGAAGTCATTAGGCCAGCAAAGTTCCATGTTTGTGGAATGTTTACCCTGTCCCCTACCATTGGGATCTCTTGTGCCACACCCAAGTTTGTGAGCTCCTCAGAATTTCCAATTCCAGATATGTATTCACAGATTTTGTTCCTCTTCTCCTCTCATTGTGTCTTATTTGGGGTGATAGTAATGTCAAGGCATTGTGGTGGATGACAGTGGAAGATTGTTATGTGGCACGTGTTCGCATATATCTTAGACTCGTTTTTCATTTTGCCCTTTGAAATATTCAATCTCTGTGTCAATACTTATACTACCTTGATTCTTTAATGTCCATCTGGGTGGATTTATAATCAACTTTTCACAAGATATTTCTCAGAAATATACATTTTCTTGACATACATATTCATTTCTGAATTCTCAAAATGAACTTCAGTGAATATTGAGTACTAACCCTAATATTTCTTCACTAAGTGACCCAGTTTAACATCAATGAAAGTCTATTCATACGGGACGTGATGTGTATTTTGAAGTAAATTTTCCTTCAAAATTATTAAATTCCTATTTCTTCATATCATAGGATGTATCATTTCATCCAATATTCAAAAATTGACATGCATATGATTCACTTACATTCACTCCCTGTATCAGAACCCATGTATTTCTCCATGTTGCTTTACTTGCTTTTTCATGAGATTTCTTTTATAAAACATTACTTTTGAATTCCATCATCATTTTCGAAGCAAAACTCACAGTTTGGTGTAGTTAGTAACCCTAATATTACCACTAGACGTACACCTACTTGGATTGAATGTTTATCTGAATACCAGATTTCATGTATTTTTTAAAATATCAATTCAATCCATTATTTAAAATAGTAACCAGTTATATTTTTTATTCACCCTATGGTCTATTCATGCATCATCTCTATATACGTAAACCCAGGGTGCACCTATTTTTATCCCCAAAGTCTAAATGACAGGGTTTGAAAACATGCTCCCAGAAATGGTGGAAGACAAATACACATGTCACCTCCTCCCTGTATTCCTTTCATCACATCATCTTCTGGACACCAAATGCAAAACTCACACTCACCTTATGATTCTTCCAAAGCCTGATTTTAATGAGAGCATGGATTACTAAAATCATCTAAGTCCGCTTTGCCTATTGTTTTCAATATTCAATCCTATGGTGAGCGTACACTTGTTTCTTCCTAGGATAGTGTATTCAACCACCCGCCTGTTGAAAATATCCCTGATCTTATCACTCATTTTGTACTTTGCCCGATCTCCTAACATCCCAATTGATATCTATTTCCCCAAGTGCCTTGTTGTGACTGACTCTTCATGTGTGCTGACATTCCCATTTACACTCTAATAGAAATTCATTCGAATGCCAAAAGGGCCTTTTGCCCAAATCCTAAACACACTCTTCTTCCTTACCCTACACTGGAATCCTGTCTACTATCTCAATATCACTGGAAGTTCTCTTTCACATTCAGTGGTCCCAGGTACAAGATCTTATGCCATTGTATATGGATTTAGAGGATTCACCTCTGCAGAACATAATTCAAAACTATGTATCCAAATCAAGGGCCCAACACCCTTGTGTGCTTCAGCTCTTACCTAGTTTTCACCTTCCATTCTTATAAATATCCCAGTTGCCCAATCCCCGTATTCATCCAGCAGAATGACTCCTAAGCCAAATCGAACCTGATATGACCCTGAAGCAGACTCTGTTCCCTCAATCTATTTTCACATAACAGCAGGTCCTGAGTTGATCTTGCCATACAGGTATGTAGGGAATCCTCCAGCTGCTGAGAAGCTCAAAGGTAGATGCAGAAATGATCCCTGGAGCCAATGTAGGCAGCTAGGTAGGACCTGTGATGTCTAAAGTCATCTTCCATGGCCAACAACCCAGTGAGGATGAAGGGATGTGGCTGAATCAGCCTCTCTCTTCTCAATGCAGGGAAGATGGACACAATCAGGCCTGGGTGGGTTGCTGATCCCGGGCTCCTAGGGTATATAGACCTTTATGACTTGTGAGAATGTCACAGGAAGGTGGGGCAGCCTCCCTCTCATGGGACCCTTGGAAACAACTGTTAGGACAAAGTGGTTGCCAAGGAAGTGACCTCATTCACTTCCCTGAAGGAAGTGACCTCACCTCACTTCCTTGGTGATGGAATTCTCTGAACGTGGGATCCAGGAGGCGAGGCACCCAGAAGCAATTCCAGTCCCAGTGGGCTCCCTTGTTTTTTCTGTACCAAGGCCAGAGTCATTCTTTCTTGGCACCTGGTGATGTGTGGGTAGCCAAATGCCTTGAATGGTCTGAACAGGGGCCTTTCCTGAGAAAGAAGTGTTGGCTCATTGCTGGCTCCTGACAACTACACAGAGATGACCAAGGAGACCAGAGCTGAGACAGGACCGGCCACTGCTGGGGAACAAATTTTCACCCACCAGTCAGAGGTCAGAGTGGATAGATGCAGACCAAATACAGGGGTGGTTTGTGTGTCTTAGTGGGTGTGTGTTTCAATTTGGCATTTTGTCTCATGTTCTGAGATCATGTAGGAAAAACGTGTTTGTTGTTGTTGTTGTTGTTGTTTGTTGGTTTGAAATGGACTGTTAACTAGTGAGTCTTTCTATGTCAGTGGATCCCACTGGGTTTGTGGTTAAAGAGAGTAGAGAGAAGAAAGCAGCCGTGAATGTGTCCTGTCTAGTGGAAATCTTTGCAGGACTCCTCAAGGCCAATTGATGAATGGACTGCTGCTTGTCTTGCAGATGGGAAACACCTACCAAGATCCCAAGTTCCTGTATTCTTCCAGAATTTTGGCCACTCTCTGAAGGGGTTCGTGTTTTTGTGAACAAGATGGGTACCACCTTCAAGCTCTGTGACAAGGCCATGGACTGGATTGCCGACGGGAATGCCAAGCATCTCAGAAAAGTAAAAATTAGCATAACTGGTAAGGATCTCTCTGGAGAATCCCTGCTTGCATAGATAGCCACCCAAGTTGCATGATTAGGAGCTGTCAGTGCCACAGTGTTCAATTAAAGAAAAGTTTTTCTCCAGGCTTCTTTCCTCCCTATTGTTCTGTTCCCCTGAATGTCAGGGAGGTGTTTGCCTTAGGGCACTCCTTTGGGAATCCTCCAGAAAACAGTTTCAAACGGAAAGGAAGAGGCCCAATCTGTGCCTTTTAGGTAAAGTGCTTTGTAAAGGCTGTGTCTGAATCAGACTCTTGGCCCTGTGTGTGGCCCTGAATTACATTCTCAGCACCCCAGGAAACTCAAGAAAAATCCCATGTGTCCATGCACATCTAAAAGGATGAAAAAGAAGTGTAATATTGGATGAAGTCTCTTGCCTTCCTCTGGTCAGGCTCCTGACACCGATGAAGTAAGAACAGGGATCCTCTGGGTCAAATGAGTTGTTGCAAGCCATCCAGTAACTAGCACACAGGTGTTTGGGTGTTTTCATGAGTCCAGTACACATAAAGAATCTACCCCTGGCAGGCAGGAGGCCTCGAATTTGAGAAGCAGAGCAGTATTAACTACAGGCCCATTTTATCTATCCTGTTTCTCAGGAAGGGTGTCCAGGCCACCATGACATTTGGCACATGATGGGCATGAGACCTTACTTTGCACAGCATCTTAGACTTCTCCCCCTATGGAAACCCCCAGGCAGAATGTTATGATGAGTATCTGTATGGAAGAAGAGGAGGGCCATGTGGGAGTGTTTTTGTTAGAATAGTGGTCTTTTGTGTGGTGGTTGGAAAAGATGAGTGGGTCCACCTCAGCTTGAACTCTGGTGTGATGCCATTAGAGACTCAGGAGATTCCTCAACCCTTAATGGCTCCTGAATGAATCAAAACCCACAGTGCCAACTTCTTCATTCTTGAAATATGGCTAGGCCAATAACATGAAGGTTTTGAGAATCCCATGACCAGAAATCCCTGGAGAACCTTTAGATCTCCTGTTGCTCATCATGACTGAACCCGCCATTGCCGTTTTTGACTGAGTGGAATTCATGACCATGGTGAAGAACAGAGATGTCAGTGAGTAGGAGCCAGCAGGGAACTGGGTCTGGAGCAATGGAGTGCAGGTGTGTGACCAACATCTGTGGTGAGCCCCTGTGGTTCTGTCATTGGTATCCAAATGACATGTGACTGACAAGGTGCAGCCAGCAGACCCTAAAATGTAAAGGCATGTTGTTGTGGGGAGAGGATCTGGTGCGATGCTCAGAATCAAGTTGCTACGCTCAAGTGGGAAAGATATATGGGGTAGCAGCCCAGTTTGTGTTTTTTCCGTCAGACCCTGACTCACCCCACGTGACAGAGCTCCCTCCAGCACTGTGTCCCGGTTGACCTTTATGTATTTCAAAAACAAACACCAAATTTCCAGGGAAGCTGCAAGAAATGCCATTAAAACTGGACTGTGAGCCAAAGGCTTCACAATCCCCCCAGGGAGACACTCATACCCCAACGGCCACAGTTACCTACAAAGAGAGGATTCAGCTCTGCTGCCTCCTGTTCGTATTGGGAAAAAGGAAACCATGTCCTCCTGTTCACATAGACTGAGACCAAGCTTTCCTGGTCTCACTGCAAAGGAAGCTAAAGCACAAAGCTATATTTCTAGTGCACAAATGTCAGAGGCAGATAGTCAAGAAGTCATTAGGCCAGCAAAGTTCCATGTTTGTGGAATGTTTACCCTGTCCCCTACCATTGGGATCTCTTGTGCCACACCCAAGTTTGTGAGCTCCTCAGAATTTCCAATTCCAGATATGTATTCACAGATTTTGTTCCTCTTCTCCTCTCATTGTGTCTTATTTGGGGTGATAGTAATGTCAAGGCATTGTGGTGGATGACAGTGGAAGATTGTTATGTGGCACGTGTTCGCATATATCTTAGACTCGTTTTTCATTTTGCCCTTTGAAATATTGAATCTCTGTGTCAATACTTATACTACCTTGATTCTTTAATGTCCATCTGGGTGGATTTATAATCAACTTTTCACAAGATATTTCTCAGAAATATACATTTTCTTGACATACATATTCATTTCTGAATTCTCAAAATGAACTTCAGTGAATATTGAGTACTAACCCTAATATTTCTTCAGTAAGTGACCCAGTTTAACATCAATGAAAGTCTATTCATACGGGACGTGATGTGTATTTTGAAGTAAATTTTCATTCAAAATTATTAAATTCCTATTTCTTCGTATCATAGGATGTATCATTTCATCCAATATTCAAAAATTGACATGCATATGATTCACTTACATTCACTCCCTGTATCAGAACCCATGTATTTCTCCATGTTGCTTTACTTGCTTTTTCATGAGATTTCTTTTATAAAACATTACTTTTGAATTCCATCATCATTTTCGAAGCAAAACTCACAGTTTGGTGTAGTTAGTAACCCTAATATTACCACTAGACGTACACCTACTTGGATTGAATGTTTATCTGAATACCAGATTTCATGTATTTTTTAAAATATCAATTCAATCCATTATTTAAAATAGTAACCAGTTATATTTTTTATTCACCCTATGGTCTATTCATGCATCATCTCTATATACGTAAACCCAGGGTGCACCTATTTTTATCCCCAAAGTCTAAATGACAGGGTTTGAAAACATGCTCCCAGAAATGGTGGAAGACAAATACACATGTCACCTCCTCCCTGTATTCCTTTCATCACATCATCTTCTGGACACCAAATGCAAAACTCACACTCACCTTATGATTCTTCCAAAGCCTGATTTTAATGAGAGCATGGATTACTAAAATCATCTAAGTCCGCTTTGCCTATTGTTTTCAATATTCAATCCTATGGTGAGCGTACACTTGTTTCTTCCTAGGATAGTGTATTCAACCACCCGCCTGTTGAAAATATCCCTGATCTTATCACTCATTTTGTACTTTGCCCGATCTCCTAACATCCCAATTGATATCTATTTCCCCAAGTGCCTTGTTGTGACTGACTCTTCATGTGTGCTGACATTCCCATTTACACTCTAATAGAAATTCATTCGAATGCCAAAAGGGCCTTTTGCCCAAATCCTAAACACACTCTTCTTCCTTACCCTACACTGGAATCCTGTCTACTATCTCAATATCACTGGAAGTTCTCTTTCACATTCAGTGGTCCCAGGTACAAGATCTTATGCCATTGTATATGGATTTAGAGGATTCACCTCTGCAGAACATAATTCAAAACTATGTATCCAAATCAAGGGCCCAACACCCTTGTGTGCTTCAGCTCTTACCTAGTTTTCACCTTCCATTCTTATAAATATCCCAGTTGCCCAATCCCCGTATTCATCCAGCAGAATGACTCCTAAGCCAAATCGAACCTGATATGACCCTGAAGCAGACTCTGTTCCCTCAATCTATTTTCACATAACAGCAGGTCCTGAGTTGATCTTGCCATACAGGTATGTAGGGAATCCTCCAGCTGCTGAGAAGCTCAAAGGTAGATGCAGAAATGATCCCTGGAGCCAATGTAGGCAGCTAGGTAGGACCTGTGATGTCTAAAGTCATCTTCCATGGCCAACAACCCAGTGAGGATGAAGGGATGTGGCTGAATCAGCCTCTCTCTTCTCAATGCAGGGAAGATGGACACAATCAGGCCTGGGTGGGTTGCTGATCCCGGGCTCCTAGGGTATATAGACCTTTATGACTTGTGAGAATGTCACAGGAAGGTGGGGCAGCCTCCCTCTCATGGGACCCTTGGAAACAACTGTTAGGACAAAGTGGTTGCCAAGGAAGTGACCTCATTCACTTCCCTGAAGGAAGTGACCTCACCTCACTTCCTTGGTGATGGAATTCTCTGAACGTGGGATCCAGGAGGCGAGGCACCCAGAAGCAATTCCAGTCCCAGTGGGCTCCCTTGTTTTTTCTGTACCAAGGCCAGAGTCATTCTTTCTTGGCACCTGGTGATGTGTGGGTAGCCAAATGCCTTGAATGGTCTGAACAGGGGCCTTTCCTGAGAAAGAAGTGTTGGCTCATTGCTGGCTCCTGACAACTACACAGAGATGACCAAGGAGACCAGAGCTGAGACAGGACCGGCCACTGCTGGGGAACAAATTTTCACCCACCAGTCAGAGGTCAGAGTGGATAGATGCAGACCAAATACAGGGGTGGTTTGTGTGTCTTAGTGGGTGTGTGTTTCAATTTGGCATTTTGTCTCATGTTCTGAGATCATGTAGGAAAAACGTGTTTGTTGTTGTTGTTGTTGTTGTTTGTTGGTTTGAAATGGACTGTTAACTAGTGAGTCTTTCTATGTCAGTGGATCCCACTGGGTTTGTGGTTAAAGAGAGTAGAGAGAAGAAAGCAGCCGTGAATGTGTCCTGTCTAGTGGAAATCTTTGCAGGACTCCTCAAGGCCAATTGATGAATGGACTGCTGCTTGTCTTGCAGATGGGAAACACCTACCAAGATCCCAAGTTCCTGTATTCTTCCAGAATTTTGGCCACTCTCTGAAGGGGTTCGTGTTTTTGTGAACAAGATGGGTACCACCTTCAAGCTCTGTGACAAGGCCATGGACTGGATTGCCGACGGGAATGCCAAGCATCTCAGAAAAGTAAAAATTAGCATAACTGGTAAGGATCTCTCTGGAGAATCCCTGCTTGCATAGATAGCCACCCAAGTTGCATGATTAGGAGCTGTCAGTGCCACAGTGTTCAATTAAAGAAAAGTTTTTCTCCAGGCTTCTTTCCTCCCTATTGTTCTGTTCCCCTGAATGTCAGGGAGGTGTTTGCCTTAGGGCACTCCTTTGGGAATCCTCCAGAAAACAGTTTCAAACGGAAAGGAAGAGGCCCAATCTGTGCCTTTTAGGTAAAGTGCTTTGTAAAGGCTGTGTCTGAATCAGACTCTTGGCCCTGTGTGTGGCCCTGAATTACATTCTCAGCACCCCAGGAAACTCAAGAAAAATCCCATGTGTCCATGCACATCTAAAAGGATGAAAAAGAAGTGTAATATTGGATGAAGTCTCTTGCCTTCCTCTGGTCAGGCTCCTGACACCGATGAAGTAAGAACAGGGATCCTCTGGGTCAAATGAGTTGTTGCAAGCCATCCAGTAACTAGCACACAGGTGTTTGGGTGTTTTCATGAGTCCAGTACACATAAAGAATCTACCCCTGGCAGGCAGGAGGCCTCGAATTTGAGAAGCAGAGCAGTATTAACTACAGGCCCATTTTATCTATCCTGTTTCTCAGGAAGGGTGTCCAGGCCACCATGACATTTGGCACATGATGGGCATGAGACCTTACTTTGCACAGCATCTTAGACTTCTCCCCCTATGGAAACCCCCAGGCAGAATGTTATGATGAGTATCTGTATGGAAGAAGAGGAGGGCCATGTGGGAGTGTTTTTGTTAGAATAGTGGTCTTTTGTGTGGTGGTTGGAAAAGATGAGTGGGTCCACCTCAGCTTGAACTCTGGTGTGATGCCATTAGAGACTCAGGAGATTCCTCAACCCTTAATGGCTCCTGAATGAATCAAAACCCACAGTGCCAACTTCTTCATTCTTGAAATATGGCTAGGCCAATAACATGAAGGTTTTGAGAATCCCATGACCAGAAATCCCTGGAGAACCTTTAGATCTCCTGTTGCTCATCATGACTGAACCCGCCATTGCCGTTTTTGACTGAGTGGAATTCATGACCATGGTGAAGAACAGAGATGTCAGTGAGTAGGAGCCAGCAGGGAACTGGGTCTGGAGCAATGGAGTGCAGGTGTGTGACCAACATCTGTGGTGAGCCCCTGTGGTTCTGTCATTGGTATCCAAATGACATGTGACTGACAAGGTGCAGCCAGCAGACCCTAAAATGTAAAGGCATGTTGTTGTGGGGAGAGGATCTGGTGCGATGCTCAGAATCAAGTTGCTACGCTCAAGTGGGAAAGATATATGGGGTAGCAGCCCAGTTTGTGTTTTTTCCGTCAGACCCTGACTCACCCCACGTGACAGAGCTCCCTCCAGCACTGTGTCCCGGTTGACCTTTATGTATTTCAAAAACAAACACCAAATTTCCAGGGAAGCTGCAAGAAATGCCATTAAAACTGGACTGTGAGCCAAAGGCTTCACAATCCCCCCAGGGAGACACTCATACCCCAACGGCCACAGTTACCTACAAAGAGAGGATTCAGCTCTGCTGCCTCCTGTTCGTATTGGGAAAAAGGAAACCATGTCCTCCTGTTCACATAGACTGAGACCAAGCTTTCCTGGTCTCACTGCAAAGGAAGCTAAAGCACAAAGCTATATTTCTAGTGCACAAATGTCAGAGGCAGATAGTCAAGAAGTCATTAGGCCAGCAAAGTTCCATGTTTGTGGAATGTTTACCCTGTCCCCTACCATTGGGATCTCTTGTGCCACACCCAAGTTTGTGAGCTCCTCAGAATTTCCAATTCCAGATATGTATTCACAGATTTTGTTCCTCTTCTCCTCTCATTGTGTCTTATTTGGGGTGATAGTAATGTCAAGGCATTGTGGTGGATGACAGTGGAAGATTGTTATGTGGCACGTGTTCGCATATATCTTAGACTCGTTTTTCATTTTGCCCTTTGAAATATTCAATCTCTGTGTCAATACTTATACTACCTTGATTCTTTAATGTCCATCTGGGTGGATTTATAATCAACTTTTCACAAGATATTTCTCAGAAATATACATTTTCTTGACATACATATTCATTTCTGAATTCTCAAAATGAACTTCAGTGAATATTGAGTACTAACCCTAATATTTCTTCAGTAAGTGACCCAGTTTAACATCAATGAAAGTCTATTCATACGGGACGTGATGTGTATTTTGAAGTAAATTTTCATTCAAAATTATTAAATTCCTATTTCTTCGTATCATAGGATGTATCATTTCATCCAATATTCAAAAATTGACATGCATATGATTCACTTACATTCACTCCCTGTATCAGAACCCATGTATTTCTCCATGTTGCTTTACTTGCTTTTTCATGAGATTTCTTTTATAAAACATTACTTTTGAATTCCATCATCATTTTCGAAGCAAAACTCACAGTTTGGTGTAGTTAGTAACCCTAATATTACCACTAGACGTACACCTACTTGGATTGAATGTTTATCTGAATACCAGATTTCATGTATTTTTTAAAATATCAATTCAATCCATTATTTAAAATAGTAACCAGTTATATTTTTTATTCACCCCATGGTCTATTCATGCATCATCTCTATATACGTAAACCCAGGGTGCACCTATTTTTATCCCCAAAGTCTAAATGACAGGGTTTGAAAACATGCTCCCAGAAATGGTGGAAGACAAATACACATGTCACCTCCTCCCTGTATTCCTTTCATCACATCATCTTCTGGACACCAAATGCAAAACTCACACTCACCTTATGATTCTTCCAAAGCCTGATTTTAATGAGAGCATGGATTACTAAAATCATCTAAGTCCGCTTTGCCTATTGTTTTCAATATTCAATCCTATGGTGAGCGTACACTTGTTTCTTCCTAGGATAGTGTATTCAACCACCCCCCTGTTGAAAATATCCCTGATCTTATCACTCATTTTGTACTTTGCCCGATCTCCTAACATCCCAATTGATATCTATTTCCCCAAGTGCCTTGTTGTGACTGACTCTTCATGTGTGCTGACATTCCCATTTACACTCTAATAGAAATTCATTCGATTGCCAAAAGGGCCTTTTGCCCAAATCCTAAACTCACTCTTCTTCCTTACCCTACACTGGAATCCTGTCTACTATCTCAATATCACTGGAAGTTCTCTTTCACATTCAGTGGTCCCAGGTACAAGATCTTATGCCATTGTATATGGATTTAGAGGATTCACCTCTGCAGAACATAATTCAAAACTATGTATCCAAATCAAGGGCCCAACACCCTTGTGTGCTTCAGCTCTTACCTAGTTTTCACCTTCCATTCTTATAAATATCCCAGTTGCCCAATCCCCGTATTCATCCAGCAGAATGACTCCTAAGCCAAATCGAACCTGATATGACCCTGAAGCAGACTCTGTTCCCTCAATCTATTTTCACATAACAGCAGGTCCTGAGTTGATCTTGCCATACAGGTATGTAGGGAATCCTCCAGCTGCTGAGAAGCTCAAAGGTAGATGCAGAAATGATCCCTGGAGCCAATGTAGGCAGCTAGGTAGGACCTGTGATGTCTAAAGTCATCTTCCATGGCCAACAACCCAGTGAGGATGAAGGGATGTGGCTGAATCAGCCTCTCTCTTCTCAATGCAGGGAAGATGGACACAATCAGGCCTGGGTGGGTTGCTGATCCCGGGCTCCTAGGGTATATAGACCTTTATGACTTGTGAGAATGTCACAGGAAGGTGGGGCAGCCTCCCTCTCATGGGACCCTTGGAAACAACTGTTAGGACAAAGTGGTTGCCAAGGAAGTGACCTCATTCACTTCCCTGAAGGAAGTGACCTCACCTCACTTCCTTGGTGATGGAATTCTCTGAACGTGGGATCCAGGAGGCGAGGCACCCAGAAGCAATTCCAGTCCCAGTGGGCTCCCTTGTTTTTTCTGTACCAAGGCCAGAGTCATTCTTTCTTGGCACCTGGTGATGTGTGGGTAGCCAAATGCCTTGAATGGTCTGAACAGGGGCCTTTCCTGAGAAAGAAGTGTTGGCTCATTGCTGGCTCCTGACAACTACACAGAGATGACCAAGGAGACCAGAGCTGAGACAGGACCGGCCACTGCTGGGGAACAAATTTTCACCCACCAGTCAGAGGTCAGAGTGGATAGATGCAGACCAAATACAGGGGTGGTTTGTGTGTCTTAGTGGGTGTGTGTTTCAATTTGGCATTTTGTCTCATGTTCTGAGATCATGTAGGAAAAACGTGTTTGTTGTTGTTGTTGTTGTTGTTTGTTGGTTTGAAATGGACTGTTAACTAGTGAGTCTTTCTATGTCAGTGGATCCCACTGGGTTTGTGGTTAAAGAGAGTAGAGAGAAGAAAGCAGCCGTGAATGTGTCCTGTCTAGTGGAAATCTTTGCAGGACTCCTCAAGGCCAATTGATGAATGGACTGCTGCTTGTCTTGCAGATGGGAAACACCTACCAAGATCCCAAGTTCCTGTATTCTTCCAGAATTTTGGCCACTCTCTGAAGGGGTTCGTGTTTTTGTGAACAAGATGGGTACCACCTTCAAGCTCTGTGACAAGGCCATGGACTGGATTGCCGACGGGAATGCCAAGCATCTCAGAAAAGTAAAAATTAGCATGACTGGTAAGGATCTCTCTGGAGAATCCCTGCTTGCATAGATAGCCACCCAAGTTGCATGATTAGGAGCTGTCAGTGCCACAGTGTTCAATTAAAGAAAAGTTTTTCTCCAGGCTTCTTTCCTCCCTATTGTTCTGTTCCCCTGAATGTCAGGGAGGTGTTTGCCTTAGGGCACTCCTTTGGGAATCCTCCAGAAAACAGTTTCAAACGGAAAGGAAGAGGCCCAATCTGTGCCTTTTAGGTAAAGTGCTTTGTAAAGGCTGTGTCTGAATCAGACTCTTGGCCCTGTGTGTGGCCGTGAATTACATTCTCAGCACCCCAGGAAACTCAAGAAAAATCCCATGTGTCCATGCACATCTAAAAGGATGAAAAAGAAGTGTAATATTGGATGAAGTCTCTTGCCTTCCTCTGGTCAGGCTCCTGACACCGAAGAAGTAAGAACAGGGATCCTCTGGGTCAAATGAGTTGTTGCAAGCCATCCAGTAACTAGCACACAGGTGTTTGGGTGTTTTCATGAGTCCAGTACACATAAAGAATCTACCCCTGGCAGGCAGGAGGCCTCGAATTTGAGAAGCAGAGCAGTATTAACTACAGGCCCATTTTATCTATCCTGTTTCTCAGGAAGGGTGTCCAGGCCACCATGACATTTGGCACATGATGGGCATGAGACCTTACTTTGCACAGCATCTTAGACTTCTCCCCCTATGGAAACCCCCAGGCAGAATGTTATGATGAGTATCTGTATGGAAGAAGAGGAGGGCCATGTGGGAGTGTTTTTGTTAGAATAGTGGTCTTTTGTGTGGTGGTTGGAAAAGATGAGTGGGTCCACCTCAGCTTGAACTCTGGTGTGATGCCATTAGAGACTCAGGAGATTCCTCAACCCTTAATGGCTCCTGAATGAATCAAAACCCACAGTGTCAACTTCTTCATTCTTGAAATATGGCTAGGCCAATAACATGAAGGTTTTGAGAATCCCATGACCAGAAATCCCTGGAGAACCTTTAGATCTCCTGTTGCTCATCATGACTGAACCCGCCATTGCCGTTTTTGACTGAGTGGAATTCATGACCATGGTGAAGAACAGAGATGTCAGTGAGTAGGAGCCCAGCAGGGAACTGGGTCTGGAGCAATGGAGTGCAGGTGTGTGACCAACATCTGTGGTGAGCCCCTGTGGTTCTGTCATTGGTATCCAAATGACATGTGACTGACAAGGTGCAGCCAGCAGACCCTAAAATGTAAAGGCATGTTGTTGTGGGGAGAGGATCTGGTGCGATGCTCAGAATCAAGTTGCTACGCTCAAGTGGGAAAGATATATGGGGTAGCAGCCCAGTTTGTGTTTTTTCCGTCAGACCCTGACTCACCCCACGTGACAGAGCTCCCTCCAGCACTGTGTCCCGGTTGACCTTTATGTATTTCAAAAACAAACACCAAATTTCCAGGGAAGCTGCAAGAAATGCCATTAAAACTGGACTGTGAGCCAAAGGCTTCACAATCCCCCCAGGGAGACACTCATACCCCAACGGCCACAGTTACCTACAAAGAGAGGATTCAGCTCTGCTGCCTCCTGTTCGTATTGGGAAAAAGGAAACCATGTCCTCCTGTTCACATAGACTGAGACCAAGCTTTCCTGGTCTCACTGCAAAGGAAGCTAAAGCACAAAGCTATATTTCTAGTGCACAAATGTCAGAGGCAGATAGTCAAGAAGTCATTAGGCCAGCAAAGTTCCATGTTTGTGGAATGTTTACCCTGTCCCCTACCATTGGGATCTCTTGTGCCACACCCAAGTTTGTGAGCTCCTCAGAATTTCCAATTCCAGATATGTATTCACAGATTTTGTTCCTCTTCTCCTCTCATTGTGTCTTATTTGGGGTGATAGTAATGTCAAGGCATTGTGGTGGATGACAGTGGAAGATTGTTATGTGGCACGTGTTCGCATATATCTTAGACTCGTTTTTCATTTTGCCCTTTGAAATATTCAATCTCTGTGTCAATACTTATACTACCTTGATTCTTTAATGTCCATCTGGGTGGATTTATAATCAACTTTTCACAAGATATTTCTCAGAAATATACATTTTCTTGACATACATATTCATTTCTGAATTCTCAAAATGAACTTCAGTGAATATTGAGTACTAACCCTAATATTTCTTCAGTAAGTGACCCAGTTTAACATCAATGAAAGTCTATTCATACGGGACGTGATGTGTATTTTGAAGTAAATTTTCATTCAAAATTATTAAATTCCTATTTCTTCGTATCATAGGATGTATCATTTCATCCAATATTCAAAAATTGACATGCATATGATTCACTTACATTCACTCCCTGTATCAGAACCCATGTATTTCTCCATGTTGCTTTACTTGCTTTTTCATGAGATTTCTTTTATAAAACATTACTTTTGAATTCCATCATCATTTTCGAAGCAAAACTCACAGTTTGGTGTAGTTAGTAACCCTAATATTACCACTAGACGTACACCTACTTGGATTGAATGTTTATCTGAATACCAGATTTCATGTATTTTTTAAAATATCAATTCAATCCATTATTTAAAATAGTAACCAGTTATATTTTTTATTCACCCCATGGTCTATTCATGCATCATCTCTATATACGTAAACCCAGGGTGCACCTATTTTTATCCCCAAAGTCTAAATGACAGGGTTTGAAAACATGCTCCCAGAAATGGTGGAAGACAAATACACATGTCACCTCCTCCCTGTATTCCTTTCATCACATCATCTTCTGGACACCAAATGCAAAACTCACACTCACCTTATGATTCTTCCAAAGCCTGATTTTAATGAGAGCATGGATTACTAAAATCATCTAAGTCCGCTTTGCCTATTGTTTTCAATATTCAATCCTATGGTGAGCGTACACTTGTTTCTTCCTAGGATAGTGTATTCAACCACCCCCCTGTTGAAAATATCCCTGATCTTATCACTCATTTTGTACTTTGCCCGATCTCCTAACATCCCAATTGATATCTATTTCCCCAAGTGCCTTGTTGTGACTGACTCTTCATGTGTGCTGACATTCCCATTTACACTCTAATAGAAATTCATTCGATTGCCAAAAGGGCCTTTTGCCCAAATCCTAAACTCACTCTTCTTCCTTACCCTACACTGGAATCCTGTCTACTATCTCAATATCACTGGAAGTTCTCTTTCACATTCAGTGGTCCCAGGTACAAGATCTTATGCCATTGTATATGGATTTAGAGGATTCACCTCTGCAGAACATAATTCAAAACTATGTATCCAAATCAAGGGCCCAACACCCTTGTGTGCTTCAGCTCTTACCTAGTTTTCACCTTCCATTCTTATAAATATCCCAGTTGCCCAATCCCCGTATTCATCCAGCAGAATGACTCCTAAGCCAAATCGAACCTGATATGACCCTGAAGCAGACTCTGTTCCCTCAATCTATTTTCACATAACAGCAGGTCCTGAGTTGATCTTGCCATACAGGTATGTAGGGAATCCTCCAGCTGCTGAGAAGCTCAAAGGTAGATGCAGAAATGATCCCTGGAGCCAATGTAGGCAGCTAGGTAGGACCTGTGATGTCTAAAGTCATCTTCCATGGCCAACAACCCAGTGAGGATGAAGGGATGTGGCTGAATCAGCCTCTCTCTTCTCAATGCAGGGAAGATGGACACAATCAGGCCTGGGTGGGTTGCTGATCCCGGGCTCCTAGGGTATATAGACCTTTATGACTTGTGAGAATGTCACAGGAAGGTGGGGCAGCCTCCCTCTCATGGGACCCTTGGAAACAACTGTTAGGACAAAGTGGTTGCCAAGGAAGTGACCTCATTCACTTCCCTGAAGGAAGTGACCTCACCTCACTTCCTTGGTGATGGAATTCTCTGAACGTGGGATCCAGGAGGCGAGGCACCCAGAAGCAATTCCAGTCCCAGTGGGCTCCCTTGTTTTTTCTGTACCAAGGCCAGAGTCATTCTTTCTTGGCACCTGGTGATGTGTGGGTAGCCAAATGCCTTGAATGGTCTGAACAGGGGCCTTTCCTGAGAAAGAAGTGTTGGCTCATTGCTGGCTCCTGACAACTACACAGAGATGACCAAGGAGACCAGAGCTGAGACAGGACCGGCCACTGCTGGGGAACAAATTTTCACCCACCAGTCAGAGGTCAGAGTGGATAGATGCAGACCAAATACAGGGGTGGTTTGTGTGTCTTAGTGGGTGTGTGTTTCAATTTGGCATTTTGTCTCATGTTCTGAGATCATGTAGGAAAAACGTGTTTGTTGTTGTTGTTGTTGTTGTTTGTTGGTTTGAAATGGACTGTTAACTAGTGAGTCTTTCTATGTCAGTGGATCCCACTGGGTTTGTGGTTAAAGAGAGTAGAGAGAAGAAAGCAGCCGTGAATGTGTCCTGTCTAGTGGAAATCTTTGCAGGACTCCTCAAGGCCAATTGATGAATGGACTGCTGCTTGTCTTGCAGATGGGAAACACCTACCAAGATCCCAAGTTCCTGTATTCTTCCAGAATTTTGGCCACTCTCTGAAGGGGTTCGTGTTTTTGTGAACAAGATGGGTACCACCTTCAAGCTCTGTGACAAGGCCATGGACTGGATTGCCGACGGGAATGCCAAGCATCTCAGAAAAGTAAAAATTAGCATGACTGGTAAGGATCTCTCTGGAGAATCCCTGCTTGCATAGATAGCCACCCAAGTTGCATGATTAGGAGCTGTCAGTGCCACAGTGTTCAATTAAAGAAAAGTTTTTCTCCAGGCTTCTTTCCTCCCTATTGTTCTGTTCCCCTGAATGTCAGGGAGGTGTTTGCCTTAGGGCACTCCTTTGGGAATCCTCCAGAAAACAGTTTCAAACGGAAAGGAAGAGGCCCAATCTGTGCCTTTTAGGTAAAGTGCTTTGTAAAGGCTGTGTCTGAATCAGACTCTTGGCCCTGTGTGTGGCCGTGAATTACATTCTCAGCACCCCAGGAAACTCAAGAAAAATCCCATGTGTCCATGCACATCTAAAAGGATGAAAAAGAAGTGTAATATTGGATGAAGTCTCTTGCCTTCCTCTGGTCAGGCTCCTGACACCGAAGAAGTAAGAACAGGGATCCTCTGGGTCAAATGAGTTGTTGCAAGCCATCCAGTAACTAGCACACAGGTGTTTGGGTGTTTTCATGAGTCCAGTACACATAAAGAATCTACCCCTGGCAGGCAGGAGGCCTCGAATTTGAGAAGCAGAGCAGTATTAACTACAGGCCCATTTTATCTATCCTGTTTCTCAGGAAGGGTGTCCAGGCCACCATGACATTTGGCACATGATGGGCATGAGACCTTACTTTGCACAGCATCTTAGACTTCTCCCCCTATGGAAACCCCCAGGCAGAATGTTATGATGAGTATCTGTATGGAAGAAGAGGAGGGCCATGTGGGAGTGTTTTTGTTAGAATAGTGGTCTTTTGTGTGGTGGTTGGAAAAGATGAGTGGGTCCACCTCAGCTTGAACTCTGGTGTGATGCCATTAGAGACTCAGGAGATTCCTCAACCCTTAATGGCTCCTGAATGAATCAAAACCCACAGTGCCAACTTCTTCATTCTTGAAATATGGCTAGGCCAATAACATGAAGGTTTTGAGAATCCCATGACCAGAAATCCCTGGAGAACCTTTAGATCTCCTGTTGCTCATCATGACTGAACCCGCCATTGCCGTTTTTGACTGAGTGGAATTCATGACCATGGTGAAGAACAGAGATGTCAGTGAGTAGGAGCCCAGCAGGGAACTGGGTCTGGAGCAATGGAGTGCAGGTGTGTGACCAACATCTGTGGTGAGCCCCTGTGGTTCTGTCATTGGTATCCAAATGACATGTGACTGACAAGGTGCAGCCAGCAGACCCTAAAATGTAAAGGCATGTTGTTGTGGGGAGAGGATCTGGTGCGATGCTCAGAATCAAGTTGCTACGCTCAAGTGGGAAAGATATATGGGGTAGCAGCCCAGTTTGTGTTTTTTCCGTCAGACCCTGACTCACCCCACGTGACAGAGCTCCCTCCAGCACTGTGTCCCGGTTGACCTTTATGTATTTCAAAAACAAACACCAAATTTCCAGGGAAGCTGCAAGAAATGCCATTAAAACTGGACTGTGAGCCAAAGGCTTCACAATCCCCCCAGGGAGACACTCATACCCCAACGGCCACAGTTACCTACAAAGAGAGGATTCAGCTCTGCTGCCTCCTGTTCGTATTGGGAAAAAGGAAACCATGTCCTCCTGTTCACATAGACTGAGACCAAGCTTTCCTGGTCTCACTGCAAAGGAAGCTAAAGCACAAAGCTATATTTCTAGTGCACAAATGTCAGAGGCAGATAGTCAAGAAGTCATTAGGCCAGCAAAGTTCCATGTTTGTGGAATGTTTACCCTGTCCCCTACCATTGGGATCTCTTGTGCCACACCCAAGTTTGTGAGCTCCTCAGAATTTCCAATTCCAGATATGTATTCACAGATTTTGTTCCTCTTCTCCTCTCATTGTGTCTTATTTGGGGTGATAGTAATGTCAAGGCATTGTGGTGGATGACAGTGGAAGATTGTTATGTGGCACGTGTTCGCATATATCTTAGACTCGTTTTTCATTTTGCCCTTTGAAATATTCAATCTCTGTGTCAATACTTATACTACCTTGATTCTTTAATGTCCATCTGGGTGGATTTATAATCAACTTTTCACAAGATATTTCTCAGAAATATACATTTTCTTGACATACATATTCATTTCTGAATTCTCAAAATGAACTTCAGTGAATATTGAGTACTAACCCTAATATTTCTTCACTAAGTGACCCAGTTTAACATCAATGAAAGTCTATTCATACGGGACGTGATGTGTATTTTGAAGTAAATTTTCATTCAAAATTATTAAATTCCTATTTCTTCGTATCATAGGATGTATCATTTCATCCAATATTCACAAATTGACATGCATATGATTCACTTACATTCACTCCCTGTATCAGAACCCATGTATTTCTCCATGTTGCTTTACTTGCTTTTTCATGAGATTTCTTTTATAAAACATTACTTTTGAATTCCATCATCATTTTCGAAGCAAAACTCACAGTTTGGTGTAGTTAGTAACCCTAATATTACCACTAGACGTACACCTACTTGGATTGAATGTTTATCTGAATACCAGATTTCATGTATTTTTTAAAATATCAATTCAATCCATTATTTAAAATAGTAACCAGTTATATTTTTTATTCACCCCATGGTCTATTCATGCATCATCTCTATATACGTAAACCCAGGGTGCACCTATTTTTATCCCCAAAGTCTAAATGACAGGGTTTGAAAACATGCTCCCAGAAATGGTGGAAGACAAATACACATGTCACCTCCTCCCTGTATTCCTTTCATCACATCATCTTCTGGACACCAAATGCAAAACTCACACTCACCTTATGATTCTTCCAAAGCCTGATTTTAATGAGAGCATGGATTACTAAAATCATCTAAGTCCGCTTTGCCTATTGTTTTCAATATTCAATCCTATGGTGAGCGTACACTTGTTTCTTCCTAGGATAGTGTATTCAACCACCCCCCTGTTGAAAATATCCCTGATCTTATCACTCATTTTGTACTTTGCCCGATCTCCTAACATCCCAATTGATATCTATTTCCCCAAGTGCCTTGTTGTGACTGACTCTTCATGTGTGCTGACATTCCCATTTACACTCTAATAGAAATTCATTCGATTGCCAAAAGGGCCTTTTGCCCAAATCCTAAACTCACTCTTCTTCCTTACCCTACACTGGAATCCTGTCTACTATCTCAATATCACTGGAAGTTCTCTTTCACATTCAGTGGTCCCAGGTACAAGATCTTATGCCATTGTATATGGATTTAGAGGATTCACCTCTGCAGAACATAATTCAAAACTATGTATCCAAATCAAGGGCCCAACACCCTTGTGTGCTTCAGCTCTTACCTAGTTTTCACCTTCCATTCTTATAAATATCCCAGTTGCCCAATCCCCGTATTCATCCAGCAGAATGACTCCTAAGCCAAATCGAACCTGATATGACCCTGAAGCAGACTCTGTTCCCTCAATCTATTTTCACATAACAGCAGGTCCTGAGTTGATCTTGCCATACAGGTATGTAGGGAATCCTCCAGCTGCTGAGAAGCTCAAAGGTAGATGCAGAAATGATCCCTGGAGCCAATGTAGGCAGCTAGGTAGGACCTGTGATGTCTAAAGTCATCTTCCATGGCCAACAACCCAGTGAGGATGAAGGGATGTGGCTGAATCAGCCTCTCTCTTCTCAATGCAGGGAAGATGGACACAATCAGGCCTGGGTGGGTTGCTGTTCCCGGGCTCCTAGGGTATATAGACCTTTATGACTTGTGAGAATGTCACAGGAAGGTGGGGCAGCCTCCCTCTCATGGGACCCTTGGAAACAACTGTTAGGACAAAGTGGTTGCCAAGGAAGTGACCTCATTCACTTCCCTGAAGGAAGTGACCTCACCTCACTTCCTTGGTGATGGAATTCTCTGAACGTGGGATCCAGGAGGCGAGGCACCCAGAAGCAATTCCAGTCCCAGTGGGCTCCCTTGTTTTTTCTGTACCAAGGCCAGAGTCATTCTTTCTTGGCACCTGGTGATGTGTGGGTAGCCAAATGCCTTGAATGGTCTGAACAGGGGCCTTTCCTGAGAAAGAAGTGTTGGCTCATTGCTGGCTCCTGACAACTACACAGAGATGGCCAAGGAGACCAGAGCTGAGACAGGACCGGCCACTGCTGGGGAACAAATTTTCACCCACCAGTCAGAGGTCAGAGTGGATAGATGCAGACCAAATACAGGGGTGGTTTGTGTGTCTTAGTGGGTGTGTGTTTCAATTTGGCATTTTGTCTCATGTTCTGAGATCATGTAGGAAAAACGTGTTTGTTGTTGTTGTTGTTGTTGTTTGTTGGTTTGAAATGGACTGTTAACTAGTGAGTCTTTCTATGTCAGTGGATCCCACTGGGTTTGTGGTTAAAGAGAGTAGAGAGAAGAAAGCAGCCGTGAATGTGTCCTGTCTAGTGGAAATCTTTGCAGGACTCCTCAAGGCCAATTGATGAATGGACTGCTGCTTGTCTTGCAGATGGGAAACACCTACCAAGATCCCAAGTTCCTGTATTCTTCCAGAATTTTGGCCACTCTCTGAAGGGGTTCGTATTTTTGTGAACAAGATGGGTACCACCTTCAAGCTCTGTGACAAGGCCATGGACTGGATTGCCGACGGGAATGCCAAGCATCTCAGAAAAGTAAAAATTAGCATGACTGGTAAGGATCTCTCTGGAGAATCCCTGCTTGCATAGATAGCCACCCAAGTTGCATGATTAGGAGCTGTCAGTGCCACAGTGTTCAATTAAAGAAAAGTTTTTCTCCAGGCTTCTTTCCTCCCTATTGTTCTGTTCCCCTGAATGTCAGGGAGGTGTTTGCCTTAGGGCACTCCTTTGGGAATCCTCCAGAAAACAGTTTCAAACGGAAAGGAAGAGGCCCAATCTGTGCCTTTTAGGTAAAGTGCTTTGTAAAGGCTGTGTCTGAATCAGACTCTTGGCCCTGTGTGTGGCCGTGAATTACATTCTCAGCACCCCAGGAAACTCAAGAAAAATCCCATGTGTCCATGCACATCTAAAAGGATGAAAAAGAAGTGTAATATTGGATGAAGTCTCTTGCCTTCCTCTGGTCAGGCTCCTGACACCGAAGAAGTAAGAACAGGGATCCTCTGGGTCAAATGAGTTGTTGCAAGCCATCCAGTAACTAGCACACAGGTGTTTGGGTGTTTTCATGAGTCCAGTACACATAAAGAATCTACCCCTGGCAGGCAGGAGGCCTCGAATTTGAGAAGCAGAGCAGTATTAACTACAGGCCCATTTTATCTATCCTGTTTCTCAGGAAGGGTGTCCAGGCCACCATGACATTTGGCACATGATGGGCATGAGACCTTACTTTGCACAGCATCTTAGACTTCTCCCCCTATGGAAACCCCCAGGCAGAATGTTATGATGAGTATCTGTATGGAAGAAGAGGAGGGCCATGTGGGAGTGTTTTTGTTAGAATAGTGGTCTTTTGTGTGGTGGTTGGAAAAGATGAGTGGGTCCACCTCAGCTTGAACTCTGGTGTGATGCCATTAGAGACTCAGGAGATTCCTCAACCCTTAATGGCTCCTGAATGAATCAAAACCCACAGTGCCAACTTCTTCATTCTTGAAATATGGCTAGGCCAATAACATGAAGGTTTTGAGAATCCCATGACCAGAAATCCCTGGAGAACCTTTAGATCTCCTGTTGCTCATCATGACTGAACCCGCCATTGCCGTTTTTGACTGAGTGGAATTCATGACCATGGTGAAGAACAGAGATGTCAGTGAGTAGGAGCCAGCAGGGAACTGGGTCTGGAGCAATGGAGTGCAGGTGTGTGACCAACATCTGTGGTGAGCCCCTGTGGTTCTGTCATTGGTATCCAAATGACATGTGACTGACAAGGTGCAGCCAGCAGACCCTAAAATGTAAAGGCATGTTGTTGTGGGGAGAGGATCTGGTGCGATGCTCAGAATCAAGTTGCTACGCTCAAGTGGGAAAGATATATGGGGTAGCAGCCCAGTTTGTGTTTTTTCCGTCAGACCCTGACTCACCCCACGTGACAGAGCTCCCTCCAGCACTGTGTCCCGGTTGACCTTTATGTATTTCAAAAACAAACACCAAATTTCCAGGGAAGCTGCAAGAAATGCCATTAAAACTGGACTGTGAGCCAAAGGCTTCACAATCCCCCCAGGGAGACACTCATACCCCAACGGCCACAGTTACCTACAAAGAGAGGATTCAGCTCTGCTGCCTCCTGTTCGTATTGGGAAAAAGGAAACCATGTCCTCCTGTTCACATAGACTGAGACCAAGCTTTCCTGGTCTCACTGCAAAGGAAGCTAAAGCACAAAGCTATATTTCTAGTGCACAAATGTCAGAGGCAGATAGTCAAGAAGTCATTAGGCCAGCAAAGTTCCATGTTTGTGGAATGTTTACCCTGTCCCCTACCATTGGGATCTCTTGTGCCACACCCAAGTTTGTGAGCTCCTCAGAATTTCCAATTCCAGATATGTATTCACAGATTTTGTTCCTCTTCTCCTCTCATTGTGTCTTATTTGGGGTGATAGTAATGTCAAGGCATTGTGGTGGATGACAGTGGAAGATTGTTATGTGGCACGTGTTCGCATATATCTTAGACTCGTTTTTCATTTTGCCCTTTGAAATATTCAATCTCTGTGTCAATACTTATACTACCTTGATTCTTTAATGTCCATCTGGGTGGATTTATAATCAACTTTTCACAAGATATTTCTCAGAAATATACATTTTCTTGACATACATATTCATTTCTGAATTCTCAAAATGAACTTCAGTGAATATTGAGTACTAACCCTAATATTTCTTCAGTAAGTGACCCAGTTTAACATCAATGAAAGTCTATTCATACGGGACGTGATGTGTATTTTGAAGTAAATTTTCATTCAAAATTATTAAATTCCTATTTCTTCGTATCATAGGATGTATCATTTCATCCAATATTCAAAAATTGACATGCATATGATTCACTTACATTCACTCCCTGTATCAGAACCCATGTATTTCTCCATGTTGCTTTACTTGCTTTTTCATGAGATTTCTTTTATAAAACATTACTTTTGAATTCCATCATCATTTTCGAAGCAAAACTCACAGTTTGGTGTAGTTAGTAACCCTAATATTACCACTAGACGTACACCTACTTGGATTGAATGTTTATCTGAATACCAGATTTCATGTATTTTTTAAAATATCAATTCAATCCATTATTTAAAATAGTAACCAGTTATATTTTTTATTCACCCTATGGTCTATTCATGCATCATCTCTATATACGTAAACCCAGGGTGCACCTATTTTTATCCCCAAACTCTAAATGACAGGGTTTGAAAACATGCTCCCAGAAATGGTGGAAGACAAATACACATGTCACCTCCTCCCTGTATTCCTTTCATCACATCATCTTCTGGACACCAAATGCAAAACTCACACTCACCTTATGATTCTTCCAAAGCCTGATTTTAATGAGAGCATGGATTACTAAAATCATCTAAGTCCGCTTTGCCTATTGTTTTCAATATTCAATCCTATGGTGAGCGTACACTTGTTTCTTCCTAGGATAGTGTATTCAACCACCCGCCTGTTGAAAATATCCCTGATCTTATCACTCATTTTGTACTTTGCCCGATCTCCTAACATCCCAATTGATATCTATTTCCCCAAGTGCCTTGTTGTGACTGACTCTTCATGTGTGCTGACATTCCCATTTACACTCTAATAGAAATTCATTCGAATGCAAAAAGGGCCTTTTGCCCAAATCCTAAACACACTCTTCTTCCTTACCCTACACTGGAATCCTGTCTACTATCTCAATATCACTGGAAGTTCTCTTTCACATTCAGTGGTCCCAGGTACAAGATCTTATGCCATTGTATATGGATTTAGAGGATTCACCTCTGCAGAACATAATTCAAAACTATGTATCCAAATCAAGGGCCCAACACCCTTGTGTGCTTCAGCTCTTACCTAGTTTTCACCTTCCATTGTTATAAATATCCCAGTTGCCCAATCCCCGTATTCATCCAGCAGAATGACTCCTAAGCCAAATCGAACCTGATATGACCCTGAAGCAGACTCTGTTCCCTCAATCTATTTTCACATAACAGCAGGTCCTGAGTTGATCTTGCCATACAGGTATGTAGGGAATCCTCCAGCTGCTGAGAAGCTCAAAGGTAGATGCAGAAATGATCCCTGGAGCCAATGTAGGCAGCTAGGTAGGACCTGTGATGTCTAAAGTCATCTTCCATCGCCAACAACCCAGTGAGGATGAAGGGATGTGGCTGAATCAGCCTCTCTCTTCTCAATGCAGGGAAGATGGACACAATCAGGCCTGGGTGGGTTGCTGATCCCGGGCTCCTAGGGTATATAGACCTTTATGACTTGTGAGAATGTCACAGGAAGGTGGGGCAGCCTCCCTCTCATGGGACCCTTGGAAACAACTGTTAGGACAAAGTGGTTGCCAAGGCAGTGACCTCATTCACTTCCCTGAAGGAAGTGACCTCACCTCACTTCCTTGGTGATGGAATTCTCTGAACGTGGGATCCAGGAGGCGAGGCACCCAGAAGCAATTCCAGTCCCAGTGGGCTCCCTTGTTTTTTCTGTACCAAGGCCAGAGTCATTCTTTCTTGGCACCTGGTGATGTGTGGGTAGCCAAATGCCTTGAATGGTCTGAACAGGGGCCTTTCCTGAGAAAGAAGTGTTGGCTCATTGCTGGCTCCTGACAACTACACAGAGATGGCCAAGGAGACCAGAGCTGAGACAGGACCGGAAACTGCTGGGGAACAAATTTTCACCCACCAGTCAGAGGTCAGAGTGGATAGATGCAGACCAAATACAGGGGTGGTTTGTGTGTCTTAGTGGGTGTGTGTTTCAATTTGGCATTTTGTCTCATGTTCTGAGATCATGTAGGATAAACGTGTTTGTTGTTGTTGTTGTTGTTGTTGTTTGTTGGTTTGAAATGGACTGTTAACTAGTGAGTCTTTCTATGTCAGTGGATCCCACTGGGTTTGTGGTTAAAGAGAGTAGAGAGAAGAAAGCAGCCGTGAATGTGTCCTGTCTAGTGGAAATCTTTGCAGGACTCCTCAAGGCCAATTGATGAATGGACTGCTGCTTGTCTTGCAGATGGGAAACACCTACCAAGATCCCAAGTTCCTGTATTCTTCCAGAATTTTGGCCACTCTCTGAAGGGGTTCGTGTTTTTGTGAACAAGATGGGTACCACCTTCAAGCTCTGTGACAAGGCCATGGACTGGATTGCCGACGGGAATGCCAAGCATCTCAGAAAAGTAAAAATTAGCATGACTGGTAAGGATCTCTCTGGAGAATCCCTGCTTGCATAGATAGCCACCCAAGTTGCATGATTAGGAGCTGTCAGTGCCACAGTGTTCAATTAAAGAAAAGTTTTTCTCCAGGCTTCTTTCCTCCCTATTGTTCTGTTCCCCTGAATGTCAGGGAGGTGTTTGCCTTAGGGCACTCCTTTGGGAATCCTCCAGAAAACAGTTTCAAACGGAAAGGAAGAGGCCCAATCTGTGCCTTTTAGGTAAAGTGCTTTGTAAAGGCTGTGTCTGAATCAGACTCTTGGCCCTGTGTGTGGCCGTGAATTATATTCTCAGCACCCCAGGAAACTCAAGAAAAATCCCATGTGTCCATGCACATCTAAAAGGATGAAAAAGAAGTGTAATATTGGATGAAGTCTCTTGCCTTCCTCTGGTCAGGCTCCTGACACCGAAGAAGTAAGAACAGGGATCCTCTGGGTCAAATGAGTTGTTGCAAGCCATCCAGTAACTAGCACACAGGTGTTTGGGTGTTTTCATGAGTCCAGTACACATAAAGAATCTACCCCTGGCAGGCAGGAGGCCTCGAATTTGAGAAGCAGAGCAGTATTAACTACAGGCCCATTTTATCTATCCTGTTTCTCAGGAAGGGTGTCCAGGCCACCATGACATTTGGCACATGATGGGCATGAGACCTTACTTTGCACAGCATCTTAGACTTCTCCCCCTATGGAAACCCCCAGGCAGAATGTTATGATGAGTATCTGTATGGAAGAAGAGGAGGGCCATGTGGGAGTGTTTTTGTTAGAATAGTGGTCTTTTGTGTGGTGGTTGGAAAAGATGAGTGGGTCCACCTCAGCTTGAACTCTGGTGTGATGCCATTAGAGACTCAGGAGATTCCTCAACCCTTAATGGCTCCTGAATGAATCAAAACCCACAGTGCCAACTTCTTCATTCTTGAAATATGGCTAGGCCAATAACATGAAGGTTTTGAGAATCCCATGACCAGAAATCCCTGGAGAACCTTTAGATCTCCTGTTGCTCATCATGACTGAACCCGCCATTGCCGTTTTTGACTGAGTGGAATTCATGACCATGGTGAAAAACAGAGATGTCAGTGAGTAGGAGCCAGCAGGGAACTGGGTCTGGAGCAATGGAGTGCAGGTGTGTGACCAACATCTGTGGTGAGCCCCTGTGGTTCTGTCATTGGTATCCAAATGACATGTGACTGACAAGGTGCAGCCAGCAGACCCTAAAATGTAAAGGCATGTTGTTGTGGGGAGAGGATCTGGTGCGATGCTCAGAATCAAGTTGCTACGCTCAAGTGGGAAAGATATATGGGGTAGCAGCCCAGTTTGTGTTTTTTCCGTCAGACCCTGACTCACCCCACGTGACAGAGCTCCCTCCAGCACTGTGTCCCGGTTGACCTTTATGTATTTCAAAAACAAACACCAAATTTCCAGGGAAGCTGCAAGAAATGCCATTAAAACTGGACTGTGAGCCAAAGGCTTCACAATCCCCCCAGGGAGACACTCATACCCCAACGGCCACAGTTACCTACAAAGAGAGGATTCAGCTCTGCTGCCTCCTGTTCGTATTGGGAAAAAGGAAACCATGTCCTCCTGTTCACATAGACTGAGACCAAGCTTTCCTGGTCTCACTGCAAAGGAAGCTAAAGCACAAAGCTATATTTCTAGTGCACAAATGTCAGAGGCAGATAGTCAAGAAGTCATTAGGCCAGCAAAGTTCCATGTTTGTGGAATGTTTACCCTGTCCCCTACCATTGGGATCTCTTGTGCCACACCCAAGTTTGTGAGCTCCTCAGAATTTCCAATTCCAGATATGTATTCACAGATTTTGTTCCTCTTCTCCTCTCATTGTGTCTTATTTGGGGTGATAGTAATGTCAAGGCATTGTGGTGGATGACAGTGGAAGATTGTTATGTGGCACGTGTTCGCATATATCTTAGACTCGTTTTTCATTTTGCCCTTTGAAATATTCAATCTCTGTGTCAATACTTATACTACCTTGATTCTTTAATGTCCATCTGGGTGGATTTATAATCAACTTTTCACAAGATATTTCTCAGAAATATACATTTTCTTGACATACATATTCATTTCTGAATTCTCAAAATGAACTTCAGTGAATATTGAGTACTAACCCTAATATTTCTTCAGTAAGTGACCCAGTTTAACATCAATGAAAGTCTATTCATACGGGACGTGATGTGTATTTTGAAGTAAATTTTCATTCAAAATTATTAAATTCCTATTTCTTCGTATCATAGGATGTATCATTTCATCCAATATTCAAAAATTGACATGCATATGATTCACTTACATTCACTCCCTGTATCAGAACCCATGTATTTCTCCATGTTGCTTTACTTGCTTTTTCATGAGATTTCTTTTATAAAACATTACTTTTGAATTCCATCATCATTTTCGAAGCAAAACTCACAGTTTGGTGTAGTTAGTAACCCTAATATTACCACTAGACGTACACCTACTTGGATTGAATGTTTATCTGAATACCAGATTTCATGTATTTTTTAAAATATCAATTCAATCCATTATTTAAAATAGTAACCAGTTATATTTTTTATTCACCCCATGGTCTATTCATGCATCATCTCTATATACGTAAACCCAGGGTGCACCTATTTTTATCCCCAAACTCTAAATGACAGGGTTTGAAAACATGCTCCCAGAAATGGTGGAAGACAAATACACATGTCACCTCCTCCCTGTATTCCTTTCATCACATCATCTTCTGGACACCAAATGCAAAACTCACACTCACCTTATGATTCTTCCAAAGCCTGATTTTAATGAGAGCATGGATTACTAAAATCATCTAAGTCCGCTTTGCCTATTGTTTTCAATATTCAATCCTATGGTGAGCGTACACTTGTTTCTTCCTAGGATAGTGTATTCAACCACCCGCCTGTTGAAAATATCCCTGATCTTATCACTCATTTTGTACTTTGCCCGATCTCCTAACATCCCAATTGATATCTATTTCCCCAAGTGCCTTGTTGTGACTGACTCTTCATGTGTGCTGACATTCCCATTTACACTCTAATAGAAATTCATTCGAATGCAAAAAGGGCCTTTTGCCCAAATCCTAAACACACTCTTCTTCCTTACCCTACACTGGAATCCTGTCTACTATCTCAATATCACTGGAAGTTCTCTTTCACATTCAGTGGTCCCAGGTACAAGATCTTATGCCATTGTATATGGATTTAGAGGATTCACCTCTGCAGAACATAATTCAAAACTATGTATCCAAATCAAGGGCCCAACACCCTTGTGTGCTTCAGCTCTTACCTAGTTTTCACCTTCCATTCTTATAAATATCCCAGTTGCCCAATCCCCGTATTCATCCAGCAGAATGACTCCTAAGCCAAATCGAACCTGATATGACCCTGAAGCAGACTCTGTTCCCTCAATCTATTTTCACATAACAGCAGGTCCTGAGTTGATCTTGCCATACAGGTATGTAGGGAATCCTCCAGCTGCTGAGAAGCTCAAAGGTAGATGCAGAAATGATCCCTGGAGCCAATGTAGGCAGCTAGGTAGGACCTGTGAGGTCTAAAGTCATCTTCCATGGCCAACAACCCAGTGAGGATGAAGGGATGTGGCTGAATCAGCCTCTCTCTTCTCAATGCAGGGAAGATGGACACAATCAGGCCTGGGTGGGTTGCTGTTCCCGGGCTCCTAGGGTATATAGACCTTTATGACTTGTGAAAATGTCACAGGAAGGTGGGGCAGCCTCCCTCTCATGGGACCCTTGGAAACAACTGTTAGGACAAAGTGGTTGCCAAGGCAGTGACCTCATTCACTTCCCTGAAGGAAGTGACCTCACCTCACTTCCTTGGTGATGGAACTCTCTGAACGTGGGATCCAGGAGGCGAGGCACCCAGAGGCAATTCCAGTCCCAGTGGGCTCCCTTGTTTTTTCTGGACCAAGGCCAGAGTCATTCTTTCTTGGCACCTGGTGATGTGTGGGTAGCCAAATGCCTTGAATGGTCTGAACAGGGGCCTTTCCTGAGAAAGAAGTGTTGGCTCATTGCTGGCTCCTGACAACTACACAGAGATGGCCAAGGAGACCAGAGCTGAGACAGGACTGGAAACTGCTGGGGAACAAATTTTCACCCACCAGTCAGAGGTCAGAGTGGATAGATGCAGACCAAATACAGGGGTGGTTTGTGTGTCTTAGTGGGTGTGTGTTTCAATTTGGCATTTTGTCTCATGTTCTGAGATCATGTAGGAAAAACGTGTTTGTTGTTGTTGTTGTTGTTTGTTGGTTTGAAATGGACTGTTAACTAGTGAGTCTTTCTATGTCAGTGGATCCCACTGGGTTTGTGGTTAAAGAGAGTAGAGAGAAGAAAGCAGCCGTGAATGTGTCCTGTCTAGTGGAAATCTTTGCAGGACTCCTCAAGGCCAATTGATGAATGGACTGCTGCTTGTCTTGCAGATGGGAAACACCTACCAAGATCCCAAGTTCCTGTATTCTTCCAGAATTTTGGCCACTCTCTGAAGGGGTTCGTGTTTTTGTGAACAAGATGGGTACCACCTTCAAGCTCTGTGACAAGGCCATGGACTGGATTGCTGACGGGAATGCCAAGCATCTCAGAAAAGTAAAAATTAGCATGACTGGTAAGGATCTCTCTGGAGAATCCCTGCTTGCATAGATAGCCACCCAAGTTGCATGATTAGGAGCTGTCAGTGCCACAGTGTTCAATTAAAGAAAAGTTTTTCTCCAGGCTTCTTTCCTCCCTATTGTTCTGTTCCCCTGAATGTCAGGGAGGTGTTTGCCTTAGGGCACTCCTTTGGGAATCCTCCAGAAAACAGTTTCAAACGGAAAGGAAGAGGCCCAATCTGTGCCTTTTAGGTAAAGTGCTTTGTAAAGGCTGTGTCTGAATCAGACTCTTGGCCCTGTGTGTGGCCGTGAATTACATTCTCAGCACCCCAGGAAACTCAAGAAAAATCCCATGTGTCCATGCACATCTAAAAGGATGAAAAAGAAGTGTAATATTGGATGAAGTCTCTTGCCTTCCTCTGGTCAGGCTCCTGACACCGATGAAGTAAGAACAGGGATCCTCTGGGTCAAATGAGTTGTTGCAAGCCATCCAGTAACTAGCACACAGGTGTTTGGGTGTTTTCATGAGTCCAGTACACATAAAGAATCTACCCCTGGCAGGCAGGAGGCCTCGAATTTGAGAAGCAGAGCAGTATTAACTACAGGCCCATTTTATCTATCCTGTTTCTCAGGAAGGGTGTCCAGGCCACCATGACATTTGGCACATGATGGGCATGAGACCTTACTTTGCACAGCATCTTAGACTTCTCCCCCTATGGAAACCCCCAGGCAGAATGTTATGATGAGTATCTGTATGGAAGAAGAGGAGGGCCATGTGGGAGTGTTTTTGTTAGAATAGTGGTCTTTTGTGTGGTGGTTGGAAAAGATGAGTGGGTCCACCTCAGCTTGAACTCTGGTGTGATGCCATTAGAGACTCAGGAGATTCCTCAACCCTTAATGGCTCCTGAATGAATCAAAACCCACAGTGCCAACTTCTTCATTCTTGAAATATGGCTAGGCCAATAACATGAAGGTTTTGAGAATCCCATGACCAGAAATCCCTGGAGAACCTTTAGATCTCCTGTTGCTCATCATGACTGAACCCGCCATTGCCGTTTTTGACTGAGTGGAATTCATGACCATGGTGAAGAACAGAGATGTCAGTGAGTAGGAGCCAGCAGGGAACTGGGTCTGGAGCAATGGAGTGCAGGTGTGTGACCAACATCTGTGGTGAGCCCCTGTGGTTCTGTCATTGGTATCCAAATGACATGTGACTGACAAGGTGCAGCCAGCAGACCCTAAAATGTAAAGGCATGTTGTTGTGGGGAGAGGATCTGGTGCGATGCTCAGAATCAAGTTGCTACGCTCAAGTGGGAAAGATATATGGGGTAGCAGCCCAGTTTGTGTTTTTTCCGTCAGACCCTGACTCACCCCACGTGACAGAGCTCCCTCCAGCACTGTGTCCCGGTTGACCTTTATGTATTTCAAAAACAAACACCAAATTTCCAGGGAAGCTGCAAGAAATGCCATTAAAACTGGACTGTGAGCCAAAGGCTTCACAATCCCCCCAGGGAGACACTCATACCCCATCGGCCACAGTTACCTACAAAGAGAGGATTCAGCTCTGCTGCCTCCTGTTCGTATTGGGAAATAGGAAACCATGTCCTCCTGTTCACATAGACTGAGACCAAGCTTTCCTGGTCTCACTGCAAAGGAAGCTAAAGCACAAAGCTATATTTCTAGTGCACAAATGTCAGAGGCAGATAGTCAAGAAGTCATTAGGCCAGCAAAGTTCCATGTTTGTGGAATGTTTACCCTGTCCCCTACCACTGGGATCTCTTGTGCCACACCCAAGTTTGTGAGCTCCTCAGAATTTCCAATTCCAGATATGTATTCACAGATTTTGTTCCTCTTCTCCTCTCATTGTGTCTTATTTGGGGTGATAGTAATGTCAAGGCATTGTGGTGGATGACAGTGGAAGATTGTTATGTGGCACGTGTTCGCATATATCTTAGACTCGTTTTTCATTTTGCCCTTTGAAATATTCAATCTCTGTGTCAATACTTATACTACCTTGATTCTTTAATGTCCATCTGGGTGGATTTATAATCAACTTTTCACAAGATATTTCTCAGAAATATACATTTTCTTGACATACATATTCATTTCTGAATTCTCAAAATGAACTTCAGTGAATATTGAGTACTAACCCTAATATTTCTTCAGTAAGTGACCCAGTTTAACATCAATGAAAGTCTATTCATACGGGACGTGATGTGTATTTTGAAGTAAATTTTCATTCAAAATTGTTAAATTCCTATTTCTTCGTATCATAGGATGTATCATTTCATCCAATATTCACAAATTGACATGCATATGATTCACTTACATTCACTCCCTGTATCAGAACCCATGTATTTCTCCATGTTGCTTTACTTGCTTTTTCATGAGATTTCTTTTATAAAACATTGCTTTTGAATTCCATCATCATTTTCGAAGCAAAACTCACAGTTTGGTGTAATTAGTAACCCTAATATTACCACTAGACGTACACCTACTTGGATTGAATGTTTATCTGAATACCAGATTTCATGTATTTTTTAAAATATCAATTCAATCCATTATTTAAAATAGTAACCAGTTATATTTTTTATTCACCCTATGGTCTATTCATGCATCATCTCTATATACGTAAACCCAGGGTGCAACTATTTTTATCCCCAAACTCTAAATGACAGGGTTTGAAAACATGCTCCCAGAAATGGTGGAAGACAAATACACATGTCACCTCCTCCCTGTATTCCTTTCATCACATCATCTTCTGGACACCAAATGCAAAACTCACACTCACCTTATGATTCTTCCAAAGCCTGATTTTAATGAGAGCATGGATTACTAAAATCATCTAAGTCCGCTTTGCCTATTGTTTTCAATATTCAATCCTATGGTGAGCGTACACTTGTTTCTTCCTAGGATAGTGTATTCAACCACCCGCCTGTTGAAAATATCCCTGATCTTATCACTCATTTTGTACTTTGCCCGATCTCCTAACATCCCAATTGATATCTATTTCCCCAAGTGCCTTGTTGTGACTGACTCTTCATGTGTGCTGACATTCCCATTTACACTCTAATAGAAATTCATTCGAATGCAAAAAGGGCCTTTTGCCCAAATCCTAAACACACTCTTCTTCCTTACCCTACACTGGAATCCTGTCTACTATCTCAATATCACTGGAAGTTCTCTTTCACATTCAGTGGTCCCAGGTACAAGATCTTATGCCATTGTATATGGATTTAGAGGATTCACCTCTGCAGAACATAATTCAAAACTATGTATCCAAATCAAGGGCCCAACACCCTTGTGTGCTTCAGCTCTTACCTAGTTTTCACCTTCCATTCTTATAAATATCCCAGTTGCCCAATCCCCGTATTCATCCAGCAGAATGACTCCTAAGCCAAATCGAACCTGATATGACCCTGAAGCAGACTCTGTTCCCTCAATCTATTTTCACATAACAGCAGGTCCTGAGTTGATCTTGCCATACAGGTATGTAGGGAATCCTCCAGCTGCTGAGAAGCTCAAAGGTAGATGCAGAAGTGATCCCTGGAGCCAATGTAGGCAGCTAGGTAGGACCTGTGATGTCTAAAGTCATCTTCAATCGCCAACAACCCAGTGAGGATGAAGGGATGTGGCTGAATCAGCCTCTCTCTTCTCAATGCAGGGAAGATGGACACAATCAGGCCTGGGTGGGTTGCTGATCCCGGGCTCCTAGGGTATATAGACCTTTATGACTTGTGAGAATGTCACAGGAAGGTGGGGCAGCCTCCCTCTCATGGGACCCTTGGAAACAACTGTTAGGACAAAGTGGTTGCCAAGGCAGTGACCTCATTCACTTCCCTGAAGGAAGTGACCTCACCTCACTTCCTTGGTGATGGAATTCTCTGAACGTGGGATCCAGGAGGCGAGGCACCCAGAGGCAATTCCAGTCCCAGTGGGCTCCCTTGTTTTTTCTGGACCAAGGCCAGAGTCATTCTTTCTTGGCACCTGGTGATGTGTGGGTAGCCAAATGCCTTGAATGGTCTGAACAGGGGCCTTTCCTGAGAAAGAAGTGTTGGCTCATTGCTGGCTCCTGACAACTACACAGAGATGGCCAAGGAGACCAGAGCTGAGACAGGACCGGCCACTGCTGGGGAACAAATTTTCACCCACCAGTCAGAGGTCAGAGTGGATAGATGCAGACCAAATACAGGGGTGGTTTGTGTGTCTTAGTGGGTGTGTGTTTCAATTTGGCATTTTGTCTCATGTTCTGAGATCATGTAGGAAAAACGTGTTTGTTGTTGTTGTTGTTGTTGTTTGTTGGTTTGAAATGGACTGTTAACTAGTGAGTCTTTCTATGTCAGTGGATCCCACTGGGTTTGTGGTTAAAGAGAGTAGAGAGAAGAAAGCAGCCGTGAATGTGTCCTGTCTAGTGGAAATCTTTGCAGGACTCCTCAAGGCCAATTGATGAATGGACTGCTGCTTGTCTTGCAGATGGGAAACACCTACCAAGATCCCAAGTTCCTGTATTCTTCCAGAATTTTGGCCACTCTCTGAAGGGGTTCGTGTTTTTGTGAACAAGATGGGTACCACCTTCAAGCTCTGTGACAAGGCCATGGACTGGATTGCCGACGGGAATGCCAAGCATCTCAGAAAAGTAAAAATTAGCATGACTGGTAAGGATCTCTCTGGAGAATCCCTGCTTGCATAGATAGCCACCCAAGTTGCATGATTAGGAGCTGTCAGTGCCACAGTGTTCAATTAAAGAAAAGTTTTTCTCCAGGCTTCTTTCCTCCCTATTGTTCTGTTCCCCTGAATGTCAGGGAGGTGTTTGCCTTAGGGCACTCCTTTGGGAATCCTCCAGAAAACAGTTTCAAACGGAAAGGAAGAGGCCCAATCTGTGCCTTTTAGGTAAAGTGCTTTGTAAAGGCTGTGTCTGAATCAGACTCTTGGCCCTGTGTGTGGCCGTGAATTACATTCTCAGCACCCCAGGAAACTCAAGAAAAATCCCATGTGTCCATGCACATCTAAAAGGATGAAAAAGAAGTGTAATATTGGATGAAGTCTCTTGCCTTCCTCTGGTCAGGCTCCTGACACCGAAGAAGTAAGAACAGGGATCCTCTGGGTCAAATGAGTTGTTGCAAGCCATCCAGTAACTAGCACACAGGTGTTTGGGTGTTTTCATGAGTCCAGTACACATAAAGAATCTACCCCTGGCAGGCAGGAGGCCTCGAATTTGAGAAGCAGAGCAGTGTTAACTACAGGCCCATTTTATCTATCCTGTTTCTCAGGAAGGGTGTCCAGGCCACCATGACATTTGGCACATGATGGGCATGAGACCTTACTTTGCACAGCATCTTAGACTTCTCCCCCTATGGAAACCCCCAGGCAGAATGTTATGATGAGTATCTGTATGGAAGAAGAGGAGGGCCATGTGGGAGTGTTTTTGTTAGAATAGTGGTCTTTTGTGTGGTGGTTGGAAAAGATGAGTGGGTCCACCTCAGCTTGAACTCTGGTGTGATGCCATTAGAGACTCAGGAGATTCCTCAACCCTTAATGGCTCCTGAATGAATCAAAACCCACAGTGCCAACTTCTTCATTCTTGAAATATGGCTAGGCCAATAACATGAAGGTTTTGAGAATCCCATGACCAGAAATCCCTGGAGAACCTTTAGATCTCCTGTTGCTCATCATGACTGAACCCGCCATTGCCGTTTTTGACTGAGTGGAATTCATGACCATGGTGAAGAACAGAGATGTCAGTGAGTAGGAGCCAGCAGGGAACTGGGTCTGGAGCAATGGAGTGCAGGTGTGTGACCAACATCTGTGGTGAGCCCCTGTGGTTCTGTCATTGGTATCCAAATGACATGTGACTGACAAGGTGCAGCCAGCAGACCCTAAAATGTAAAGGCATGTTGTTGTGGGGAGAGGATCTGGTGCGATGCTCAGAATCAAGTTGCTACGCTCAAGTGGGAAAGATATATGGGGTAGCAGCCCAGTTTGTGTTTTTTCCGTCAGACCCTGACTCACCCCACGTGACAGAGCTCCCTCCAGCACTGTGTCCCGGTTGACCTTTATGTATTTCAAAAACAAACACCAAATTTCCAGGGAAGCTGCAAGAAATGCCATTAAAACTGGACTGTGAGCCAAAGGCTTCACAATCCCCCCAGGGAGACACTCATACCCCAACGGCCACAGTTACCTACAAAGAGAGGATTCAGCTCTGCTGCCTCCTGTTCGTATTGGGAAATAGGAAACCATGTCCTCCTGTTCACATAGACTGAGACCAAGCTTTCCTGGTCTCACTGCAAAGGAAGCTAAAGCACAAAGCTATCTTTCTAGTGCACAAATGTCAGAGGCAGATAGTCAAGAAGTCATTAGGCCAGCAAAGTTCCATGTTTGTGGAATGTTTACCCTGTCCCCTACCACTGGGATCTCTTGTGCCACACCCAAGTTTGTGAGCTCCTCAGAATTTCCAATTCCAGATATGTATTCACAGATTTTGTTCCTCTTCTCCTCTCATTGTGTCTTATTTGGGGTGATAGTAATGTCAAGGCATTGTGGTGGATGACAGTGGAAGATTGTTATGTGGCACGTGTTCGCATATATCTTAGACTCGTTTTTCATTTTGCCCTTTGAAATATTCAATCTCTGTGTCAATACTTATACTACCTTGATTCTTTAATGTCCATCTGGGTGGATTTATAATCAACTTTTCACAAGATATTTCTCAGAAATATACATTTTCTTGACATACATATTCATTTCTGAATTCTCAAAATGAACTTCAGTGAATATTGAGTACTAACCCTAATATTTCTTCAGTAAGTGACCCAGTTTAACATCAATGAAAGTCTATTCATACGGGACGTGATGTGTATTTTGAAGTAAATTTTCATTCAAAATTGTTAAATTCCTATTTCTTCGTATCATAGGATGTATCATTTCATCCAATATTCAAAAATTGACATGCATATGATTCACTTACATTCACTCCCTGTATCAGAACCCATGTATTTCTCCATGTTGCTTTACTTGCTTTTTCATGAGATTTCTTTTATAAAACATTACTTTTGAATTCCATCATCATTTTCGAAGCAAAACTCACAGTTTGGTGTAGTTAGTAACCCTAATATTACCACTAGACGTACACCTACTTGGATTGAATGTTTATCTGAATACCAGATTTCATGTATTTTTTAAAATATCAATTCAATCCATTATTTAAAATAGTAACCAGTTATATTTTTTATTCACCCTATGGTCTATTCATGCATCATCTCTATATACGTAAACCCAGGGTGCACCTATTTTTATCCCCAAACTCTAAATGACAGGGTTTGAAAACATGCTCCCAGAAATGGTGGAAGACAAATACACATGTCACCTCCTCCCTGTATTCCTTTCATCACATCATCTTCTGGACACCAAATGCAAAACTCACACTCACCTTATGATTCTTCCAAAGCCTGATTTTAATGAGAGCATGGATTACTAAAATCATCTAAGTCCGCTTTGCCTATTGTTTTCAATATTCAATCCTATGGTGAGCGTACACTTGTTTCTTCCTAGGATAGTGTATTCAACCACCCGCCTGTTGAAAATATCCCTGATCTTATCACTCATTTTGTACTTTGCCCGATCTCCTAACATCCCAATTGATATCTATTTCCCCAAGTGCCTTGTTGTGACTGACTCTTCATGTGTGCTGACATTCCCATTTACACTCTAATAGAAATTCATTCGAATGCAAAAAGGGCCTTTTGCCCAAATCCTAAACACACTCTTCTTCCTTACCCTACACTGGAATCCTGTCTACTATCTCAATATCACTGGAAGTTCTCTTTCACATTCAGTGGTCCCAGGTACAAGATCTTATGCCATTGTATATGGATTTAGAGGATTCACCTCTGCAGAACATAATTCAAAACTATGTATCCAAATCAAGGGCCCAACACCCTTGTGTGCTTCAGCTCTTACCTAGTTTTCACCTTCCATTGTTATAAATATCCCAGTTGCCCAATCCCCGTATTCATCCAGCAGAATGACTCCTAAGCCAAATCGAACCTGATATGACCCTGAAGCAGACTCTGTTCCCTCAATCTATTTTCACATAACAGCAGGTCCTGAGTTGATCTTGCCATACAGGTATGTAGGGAATCCTCCAGGTGCTGAGAAGCTCAAAGGTAGATGCAGAAATGATCCCTGGAGCCAATGTAGGCAGCTAGGTAGGACCTGTGATGTCTAAAGTCATCTTCCATCGCCAACAACCCAGTGAGGATGAAGGGATGTGGCTGAATCAGCCTCTCTCTTCTCAATGCAGGGAAGATGGACACAATCAGGCCTGGGTGGGTTGCTGATCCCGGGCTCCTAGGGTATATAGACCTTTATGACTTGTGAGAATGTCACAGGAAGGTGGGGCAGCCTCCCTCTCATGGGACCCTTGGAAACAACTGTTAGGACAAAGTGGTTGCCAAGGCAGTGACCTCATTCACTTCCCTGAAGGAAGTGACCTCACCTCACTTCCTTGGTGATGGAATTCTCTGAACGTGGGATCCAGGAGGCGAGGCACCCAGAAGCAATTCCAGTCCCAGTGGGCTCCCTTGTTTTTTCTGTACCAAGGCCAGAGTCATTCTTTCTTGGCACCTGGTGATGTGTGGGTAGCCAAATGCCTTGAATGGTCTGAACAGGGGCCTTTCCTGAGAAAGAAGTGTTGGCTCATTGCTGGCTCCTGACAACTACACAGAGATGGCCAAGGAGACCAGAGCTGAGACAGGACCGGCCACTGCTGGGGAACAAATTTTCACCCACCAGTCAGAGGTCAGAGTGGATAGATGCAGACCAAATACAGGGGTGGTTTGTGTGTCTTAGTGGGTGTGTGTTTCAATTTGGCATTTTGTCTCATGTTCTGAGATCATGTAGGATAAACGTGTTTGTTGTTGTTGTTGTTGTTGTTGTTTGTTGGTTTGAAATGGACTGTTAACTAGTGAGTCTTTCTATGTCAGTGGATCCCACTGGGTTTGTGGTTAAAGAGAGTAGAGAGAAGAAAGCAGCCGTGAATGTGTCCTGTCTAGTGGAAATCTTTGCAGGACTCCTCAAGGCCAATTGATGAATGGACTGCTGCTTGTCTTGCAGATGGGAAACACCTACCAAGATCCCAAGTTCCTGTATTCTTCCAGAATTTTGGCCACTCTCTGAAGGGGTTCGTCTTTTTGTGAACAAGATGGGTACCACCTTCAAGCTCTGTGACAAGGCCATGGACTGGATTGCCGACGGGAATGCCAAGCATCTCAGAAAAGTAAAAATTAGCATGACTGGTAAGGATCTCTCTGGAGAATCCCTGCTTGCATAGATAGCCACCCAAGTTGCATGATTAGGAGCTGTCAGTGCCACAGTGTTCAATTAAAGAAAAGTTTTTCTCCAGGCTTCTTTCCTCCCTATTGTTCTGTTCCCCTGAATGTCAGGGAGGTGTCTGCCTTAGGGCACTCCTTTGGGAATCCTCCAGAAAACAGTTTCAAACGGAAAGGAAGAGGCCCAATCTGTGCCTTTTAGGTAAAGTGCTTTGTAAAGGCTGTGTCTGAATCAGACTCTTGGCCCTGTGTGTGGCCGTGAATTATATTCTCAGCACCCCAGGAAACTCAAGAAAAATCCCATGTGTCCATGCACATCTAAAAGGATGAAAAAGAAGTGTAATATTGGATGAAGTCTCTTGCCTTCCTCTGGTCAGGCTCCTGACACCGATGAAGTAAGAACAGGGATCCTCTGGGTCAAATGAGTTGTTGCAAGCCATCCAGTAACTAGCACACAGGTGTTTGGGTGTTTTCATGAGTCCAGTACACATAAAGAATCTACCCCTGGCAGGCAGGAGGCCTCGAATTTGAGAAGCAGAGCAGTATTAACTACAGGCCCATTTTATCTATCCTGTTTCTCAGGAAGGGTGTCCAGGCCACCATGACATTTGGCACATGATGGGCATGAGACCTTACTTTGCACAGCATCTTAGACTTCTCCCCCTATGGAAACCCCCAGGCAGAATGTTATGATGAGTATCTGTATGGAAGAAGAGGAGGGCCATGTGGGAGTGTTTTTGTTAGAATAGTGGTCTTTTGTGTGGTGGTTGGAAAAGATGAGTGGGTCCACCTCAGCTTGAACTCTGGTGTGATGCCATTAGAGACTCAGGAGATTCCTCAACCCTTAATGGCTCCTGAATGAATCAAAACCCACAGTGCCAACTTCTTCATTCTTGAAATATGGCTAGGCCAATAACATGAAGGTTTTGAGAATCCCATGACCAGAAATCCCTGGAGAACCTTTAGATCTCCTGTTGCTCATCATGACTGAACCCGCCATTGCCGTTTTTGACTGAGTGGAATTCATGACCATGGTGAAGAACAGAGATGTCAGTGAGTAGGAGCCAGCAGGGAACTGGGTCTGGAGCAATGGAGTGCAGGTGTGTGACCAACATCTGTGGTGAGCCCCTGTGGTTCTGTCATTGGTATCCAAATGACATGTGACTGACAAGGTGCAGCCAGCAGACCCTAAAATGTAAAGGCATGTTGTTGTGGGGAGAGGATCTGGTGCGATGCTCAGAATCAAGTTGCTACGCTCAAGTGGGAAAGATATATGGGGTAGCAGCCCAGTTTGTGTTTTTTCCGTCAGACCCTGACTCACCCCACGTGACAGAGCTCCCTCCAGCACTGTGTCCCGGTTGACCTTTATGTATTTCAAAAACAAACACCAAATTTCCAGGGAAGCTGCAAGAAATGCCATTAAAACTGGACTGTGAGCCAAAGGCTTCACAATCCCCCCAGGGAGACACTCATACCCCAACGGCCACAGTTACCTACAAAGAGAGGATTCAGCTCTGCTGCCTCCTGTTCGTATTGGGAAAAAGGAAACCATGTCCTCCTGTTCACATAGACTGAGACCAAGCTTTCCTGGTCTCACTGCAAAGGAAGCTAAAGCACAAAGCTATATTTCTAGTGCACAAATGTCAGAGGCAGATAGTCAAGAAGTCATTAGGCCAGCAAAGTTCCATGTTTGTGGAATGTTTACCCTGTCCCCTACCATTGGGATCTCTTGTGCCACACCCAAGTTTGTGAGCTCCTCAGAATTTCCAATTCCAGATATGTATTCACAGATTTTGTTCCTCTTCTCCTCTCATTGTGTCTTATTTGGGGTGATAGTAATGTCAAGGCATTGTGGTGGATGACAGTGGAAGATTGTTATGTGGCACGTGTTCGCATATATCTTAGACTCGTTTTTCATTTTGCCCTTTGAAATATTCAATCTCTGTGTCAATACTTATACTACCTTGATTCTTTAATGTCCATCTGGGTGGATTTATAATCAACTTTTCACAAGATATTTCTCAGAAATATACATTTTCTTGACATACATATTCATTTCTGAATTCTCAAAATGAACTTCAGTGAATATTGAGTACTAACCCTAATATTTCTTCAGTAAGTGACCCAGTTTAACATCAATGAAAGTCTATTCATACGGGACGTGATGTGTATTTTGAAGTAAATTTTCATTCAAAATTATTAAATTCCTATTTCTTCGTATCATAGGATGTATCATTTCATCCAATATTCAAAAATTGACATGCATATGATTCACTTACATTCACTCCCTGTATCAGAACCCATGTATTTCTCCATGTTGCTTTACTTGCTTTTTCATGAGATTTCTTTTATAAAACATTACTTTTGAATTCCATCATCATTTTCGAAGCAAAACTCACAGTTTGGTGTAGTTAGTAACCCTAATATTACCACTAGACGTACACCTACTTGGATTGAATGTTTATCTGAATACCAGATTTCATGTATTTTTTAAAATATCAATTCAATCCATTATTTAAAATAGTAACCAGTTATATTTTTTATTCACCCCATGGTCTATTCATGCATCATCTCTATATACGTAAACCCAGGGTGCACCTATTTTTATCCCCAAACTCTAAATGACAGGGTTTGAAAACATGCTCCCAGAAATGGTGGAAGACAAATACACATGTCACCTCCTCCCTGTATTCCTTTCATCACATCATCTTCTGGACACCAAATGCAAAACTCACACTCACCTTATGATTCTTCCAAAGCCTGATTTTAATGAGAGCATGGATTACTAAAATCATCTAAGTCCGCTTTGCCTATTGTTTTCAATATTCAATCCTATGGTGAGCGTACACTTGTTTCTTCCTAGGATAGTGTATTCAACCACCCGCCTGTTGAAAATATCCCTGATCTTATCACTCATTTTGTACTTTGCCCGATCTCCTAACATCCCAATTGATATCTATTTCCCCAAGTGCCTTGTTGTGACTGACTCTTCATGTGTGCTGACATTCCCATTTACACTCTAATAGAAATTCATTCGAATGCAAAAAGGGCCTTTTGCCCAAATCCTAAACACACTCTTCTTCCTTACCCTACACTGGAATCCTGTCTACTATCTCAATATCACTGGAAGTTCTCTTTCACATTCAGTGGTCCCAGGTACAAGATCTTATGCCATTGTATATGGATTTAGAGGATTCACCTCTGCAGAACATAATTCAAAACTATGTATCCAAATCAAGGGCCCAACACCCTTGTGTGCTTCAGCTCTTACCTAGTTTTCACCTTCCATTCTTATAAATATCCCAGTTGCCCAATCCCCGTATTCATCCAGCAGAATGACTCCTAAGCCAAATCGAACCTGATATGACCCTGAAGCAGACTCTGTTCCCTCAATCTATTTTCACATAACAGCAGGTCCTGAGTTGATCTTGCCATACAGGTATGTAGGGAATCCTCCAGCTGCTGAGAAGCTCAAAGGTAGATGCAGAAATGATCCCTGGAGCCAATGTAGGCAGCTAGGTAGGACCTGTGAGGTCTAAAGTCATCTTCCATGGCCAACAACCCAGTGAGGATGAAGGGATGTGGCTGAATCAGCCTCTCTCTTCTCAATGCAGGGAAGATGGACACAATCAGGCCTGGGTGGGTTGCTGTTCCCGGGCTCCTAGGGTATATAGACCTTTATGACTTGTGAAAATGTCACAGGAAGGTGGGGCAGCCTCCCTCTCATGGGACCCTTGGAAACAACTGTTAGGACAAAGTGGTTGCCAAGGCAGTGACCTCATTCACTTCCCTGAAGGAAGTGACCTCACCTCACTTCCTTGGTGATGGAACTCTCTGAACGTGGGATCCAGGAGGCGAGGCACCCAGAGGCAATTCCAGTCCCAGTGGGCTCCCTTGTTTTTTCTGGACCAAGGCCAGAGTCATTCTTTCTTGGCACCTGGTGATGTGTGGGTAGCCAAATGCCTTGAATGGTCTGAACAGGGGCCTTTCCTGAGAAAGAAGTGTTGGCTCATTGCTGGCTCCTGACAACTACACAGAGATGGCCAAGGAGACCAGAGCTGAGACAGGACTGGAAACTGCTGGGGAACAAATTTTCACCCACCAGTCAGAGGTCAGAGTGGATAGATGCAGACCAAATACAGGGGTGGTTTGTGTGTCTTAGTGGGTGTGTGTTTCAATTTGGCATTTTGTCTCATGTTCTGAGATCATGTAGGAAAAACGTGTTTGTTGTTGTTGTTGTTGTTTGTTGGTTTGAAATGGACTGTTAACTAGTGAGTCTTTCTATGTCAGTGGATCCCACTGGGTTTGTGGTTAAAGAGAGTAGAGAGAAGAAAGCAGACGTGAATGTGTCCTGTCTAGTGGAAATCTTTGCAGGACTCCTCAAGGCCAATTGATGAATGGACTGCTGCTTGTCTTGCAGATGGGAAACACCTACCAAGATCCCAAGTTCCTGTATTCTTCCAGAATTTTGGCCACTCTCTGAAGGGGTTCGTGTTTTTGTGAACAAGATGGGTACCACCTTCAAGCTCTGTGACAAGGCCATGGACTGGATTGCTGACGGGAATGCCAAGCATCTCAGAAAAGTAAAAATTAGCATGACTGGTAAGGATCTCTCTGGAGAATCCCTGCTTGCATAGATAGCCACCCAAGTTGCATGATTAGGAGCTGTCAGTGCCACAGTGTTCAATTAAAGAAAAGTTTTTCTCCAGGCTTCTTTCCTCCCTATTGTTCTGTTCCCCTGAATGTCAGGGAGGTGTTTGCCTTAGGGCACTCCTTTGGGAATCCTCCAGAAAACAGTTTCAAACGGAAAGGAAGAGGCCCAATCTGTGCCTTTTAGGTAAAGTGCTTTGTAAAGGCTGTGTCTGAATCAGACTCTTGGCCCTGTGTGTGGCCGTGAATTACATTCTCAGCACCCCAGGAAACTCAAGAAAAATCCCATGTGTCCATGCACATCTAAAAGGATGAAAAAGAAGTGTAATATTGGATGAAGTCTCTTGCCTTCCTCTGGTCAGGCTCCTGACACCGATGAAGTAAGAACAGGGATCCTCTGGGTCAAATGAGTTGTTGCAAGCCATCCAGTAACTAGCACACAGGTGTTTGGGTGTTTTCATGAGTCCAGTACACATAAAGAATCTACCCCTGGCAGGCAGGAGGCCTCGAATTTGAGAAGCAGAGCAGTATTAACTACAGGCCCATTTTATCTATCCTGTTTCTCAGGAAGGGTGTCCAGGCCACCATGACATTTGGCACATGATGGGCATGAGACCTTACTTTGCACAGCATCTTAGACTTCTCCCCCTATGGAAACCCCCAGGCAGAATGTTATGATGAGTATCTGTATGGAAGAAGAGGAGGGCCATGTGGGAGTGTTTTTGTTAGAATAGTGGTCTTTTGTGTGGTGGTTGGAAAAGATGAGTGGGTCCACCTCAGCTTGAACTCTGGTGTGATGCCATTAGAGACTCAGGAGATTCCTCAACCCTTAATGGCTCCTGAATGAATCAAAACCCACAGTGCCAACTTCTTCATTCTTGAAATATGGCTAGGCCAATAACATGAAGGTTTTGAGAATCCCATGACCAGAAATCCCTGGAGAACCTTTAGATCTCCTGTTGCTCATCATGACTGAACCCGCCATTGCCGTTTTTGACTGAGTGGAATTCATGACCATGGTGAAGAACAGAGATGTCAGTGAGTAGGAGCCAGCAGGGAACTGGGTCTGGAGCAATGGAGTGCAGGTGTGTGACCAACATCTGTGGTGAGCCCCTGTGGTTCTGTCATTGGTATCCAAATGACATGTGACTGACAAGGTGCAGCCAGCAGACCCTAAAATGTAAAGGCATGTTGTTGTGGGGAGAGGATCTGGTGCGATGCTCAGAATCAAGTTGCTACGCTCAAGTGGGAAAGATATATGGGGTAGCAGCCCAGTTTGTGTTTTTTCCGTCAGACCCTGACTCACCCCACGTGACAGAGCTCCCTCCAGCACTGTGTCCCGGTTGACCTTTATGTATTTCAAAAACAAACACCAAATTTCCAGGGAAGCTGCAAGAAATGCCATTAAAACTGGACTGTGAGCCAAAGGCTTCACAATCCCCCCAGGGAGACACTCATACCCCATCGGCCACAGTTACCTACAAAGAGAGGATTCAGCTCTGCTGCCTCCTGTTCGTATTGGGAAATAGGAAACCATGTCCTCCTGTTCACATAGACTGAGACCAAGCTTTCCTGGTCTCACTGCAAAGGAAGCTAAAGCACAAAGCTATATTTCTAGTGCACAAATGTCAGAGGCAGATAGTCAAGAAGTCATTAGGCCAGCAAAGTTCCATGTTTGTGGAATGTTTACCCTGTCCCCTACCACTGGGATCTCTTGTGCCACACCCAAGTTTGTGAGCTCCTCAGAATTTCCAATTCCAGATATGTATTCACAGATTTTGTTCCTCTTCTCCTCTCATTGTGTCTTATTTGGGGTGATAGTAATGTCAAGGCATTGTGGTGGATGACAGTGGAAGATTGTTATGTGGCACGTGTTCGCATATATCTTAGACTCGTTTTTCATTTTGCCCTTTGAAATATTCAATCTCTGTGTCAATACTTATACTACCTTGATTCTTTAATGTCCATCTGGGTGGATTTATAATCAACTTTTCACAAGATATTTCTCAGAAATATACATTTTCTTGACATACATATTCATTTCTGAATTCTCAAAATGAACTTCAGTGAATATTGAGTACTAACCCTAATATTTCTTCAGTAAGTGACCCAGTTTAACATCAATGAAAGTCTATTCATACGGGACGTGATGTGTATTTTGAAGTAAATTTTCATTCAAAATTATTAAATTCCTATTTCTTCGTATCATAGGATGTATCATTTCATCCAATATTCACAAATTGACATGCATATGATTCACTTACATTCACTCCCTGTATCAGAACCCATGTATTTCTCCATGTTGCTTTACTTGCTTTTTCATGAGATTTCTTTTATAAAACATTGCTTTTGAATTCCATCATCATTTTCGAAGCAAAACTCACAGTTTGGTGTAATTAGTAACCCTAATATTACCACTAGACGTACACCTACTTGGATTGAATGTTTATCTGAATACCAGATTTCATGTATTTTTTAAAATATCAATTCAATCCATTATTTAAAATAGTAACCAGTTATATTTTTTATTCACCCTATGGTCTATTCATGCATCATCTCTATATACGTAAACCCAGGGTGCAACTATTTTTATCCCCAAACTCTAAATGACAGGGTTTGAAAACATGCTCCCAGAAATGGTGGAAGACAAATACACATGTCACCTCCTCCCTGTATTCCTTTCATCACATCATCTTCTGGACACCAAATGCAAAACTCACACTCACCTTATGATTCTTCCAAAGCCTGATTTTAATGAGAGCATGGATTACTAAAATCATCTAAGTCCGCTTTGCCTATTGTTTTCAATATTCAATCCTATGGTGAGCGTACACTTGTTTCTTCCTAGGATAGTGTATTCAACCACCCGCCTGTTGAAAATATCCCTGATCTTATCACTCATTTTGTACTTTGCCCGATCTCCTAACATCCCAATTGATATCTATTTCCCCAAGTGCCTTGTTGTGACTGACTCTTCATGTGTGCTGACATTCCCATTTACACTCTAATAGAAATTCATTCGAATGCAAAAAGGGCCTTTTGCCCAAATCCTAAACACACTCTTCTTCCTTACCCTACACTGGAATCCTGTCTACTATCTCAATATCACTGGAAGTTCTCTTTCACATTCAGTGGTCCCAGGTACAAGATCTTATGCCATTGTATATGGATTTAGAGGATTCACCTCTGCAGAACATAATTCAAAACTATGTATCCAAATCAAGGGCCCAACACCCTTGTGTGCTTCAGCTCTTACCTAGTTTTCACCTTCCATTCTTATAAATATCCCAGTTGCCCAATCCCCGTATTCATCCAGCAGAATGACTCCTAAGCCAAATCGAACCTGATATGACCCTGAAGCAGACTCTGTTCCCTCAATCTATTTTCACATAACAGCAGGTCCTGAGTTGATCTTGCCATACAGGTATGTAGGGAATCCTCCAGCTGCTGAGAAGCTCAAAGGTAGATGCAGAAATGATCCCTGGAGCCAATGTAGGCAGCTAGGTAGGACCTGTGATGTCTAAAGTCATCTTCCATCGCCAACAACCCAGTGAGGATGAAGGGATGTGGCTGAATCAGCCTCTCTCTTCTCAATGCAGGGAAGATGGACACAATCAGGCCTGGGTGGGTTGCTGATCCCGGGCTCCTAGGGTATATAGACCTTTATGACTTGTGAGAATGTCACAGGAAGGTGGGGCAGCCTCCCTCTCATGGGACCCTTGGAAACAACTGTTAGGACAAAGTGGTTGCCAAGGCAGTGACCTCATTCACTTCCCTGAAGGAAGTGACCTCACCTCACTTCCTTGGTGATGGAATTCTCTGAACGTGGGATCCAGGAGGCGAGGCACCCAGAGGCAATTCCAGTCCCAGTGGGCTCCCTTGTTTTTTCTGGACCAAGGCCAGAGTCATTCTTTCTTGGCACCTGGTGATGTGTGGGTAGCCAAATGCCTTGAATGGTCTGAACAGGGGCCTTTCCTGAGAAAGAAGTGTTGGCTCATTGCTGGCTCCTGACAACTACACAGAGATGGCCAAGGAGACCAGAGCTGAGACAGGACCGGCCACTGCTGGGGAACAAATTTTCACCCACCAGTCAGAGGTCAGAGTGGATAGATGCAGACCAAATACAGGGGTGGTTTGTGTGTCTTAGTGGGTGTGTGTTTCAATTTGGCATTTTGTCTCATGTTCTGAGATCATGTAGGAAAAACGTGTTTGTTGTTGTTGTTGTTGTTGTTTGTTGGTTTGAAATGGACTGTTAACTAGTGAGTCTTTCTATGTCAGTGGATCCCACTGGGTTTGTGGTTAAAGAGAGTAGAGAGAAGAAAGCAGCCGTGAATGTGTCCTGTCTAGTGGAAATCTTTGCAGGACTCCTCAAGGCCAATTGATGAATGGACTGCTGCTTGTCTTGCAGATGGGAAACACCTACCAAGATCCCAAGTTCCTGTATTCTTCCAGAATTTTGGCCACTCTCTGAAGGGGTTCGTCTTTTTGTGAACAAGATGGGTACCACCTTCAAGCTCTGTGACAAGGCCATGGACTGGATTGCCGACGGGAATGCCAAGCATCTCAGAAAAGTAAAAATTAGCATGACTGGTAAGGATCTCTCTGGAGAATCCCTGCTTGCATAGATAGCCACCCAAGTTGCATGATTAGGAGCTGTCAGTGCCACAGTGTTCAATTAAAGAAAAGTTTTTCTCCAGGCTTCTTTCCTCCCTATTGTTCTGTTCCCCTGAATGTCAGGGAGGTGTTTGCCTTAGGGCACTCCTTTGGGAATCCTCCAGAAAACAGTTTCAAACGGAAAGGAAGAGGCCCAATCTGTGCCTTTTAGGTAAAGTGCTTTGTAAAGGCTGTGTCTGAATCAGACTCTTGGCCCTGTGTGTGGCCGTGAATTACATTCTCAGCACCCCAGGAAACTCAAGAAAAATCCCATGTGTCCATGCACATCTAAAAGGATGAAAAAGAAGTGTAATATTGGATGAAGTCTCTTGCCTTCCTCTGGTCAGGCTCCTGACACCGATGAAGTAAGAACAGGGATCCTCTGGGTCAAATGAGTTGTTGCAAGCCATCCAGTAACTAGCACACAGGTGTTTGGGTGTTTTCATGAGTCCAGTACACATAAAGAATCTACCCCTGGCAGGCAGGAGGCCTCGAATTTGAGAAGCAGAGCAGTGTTAACTACAGGCCCATTTTATCTATCCTGTTTCTCAGGAAGGGTGTCCAGGCCACCATGACATTTGGCACATGATGGGCATGAGACCTTACTTTGCACAGCATCTTAGACTTCTCCCCCTATGGAAACCCCCAGGCAGAATGTTATGATGAGTATCTGTATGGAAGAAGAGGAGGGCCATGTGGGAGTGTTTTTGTTAGAATAGTGGTCTTTTGTGTGGTGGTTGGAAAAGATGAGTGGGTCCACCTCAGCTTGAACTCTGGTGTGATGCCATTAGAGACTCAGGAGATTCCTCAACCCTTAATGGCTCCTGAATGAATCAAAACCCACAGTGCCAACTTCTTCATTCTTGAAATATGGCTAGGCCAATAACATGAAGGTTTTGAGAATCCCATGACCAGAAATCCCTGGAGAACCTTTAGATCTCCTGTTGCTCATCATGACTGAACCCGCCATTGCCGTTTTTGACTGAGTGGAATTCATGACCATGGTGAAGAACAGAGATGTCAGTGAGTAGGAGCCAGCAGGGAACTGGGTCTGGAGCAATGGAGTGCAGGTGTGTGACCAACATCTGTGGTGAGCCCCTGTGGTTCTGTCATTGGTATCCAAATGACATGTGACTGACAAGGTGCAGCCAGCAGACCCTAAAATGTAAAGGCATGTTGTTGTGGGGAGAGGATCTGGTGCGATGCTCAGAATCAAGTTGCTACGCTCAAGTGGGAAAGATATATGGGGTAGCAGCCCAGTTTGTGTTTTTTCCGTCAGACCCTGACTCACCCCACGTGACAGAGCTCCCTCCAGCACTGTGTCCCGGTTGACCTTTATGTATTTCAAAAACAAACACCAAATTTCCAGGGAAGCTGCAAGAAATGCCATTAAAACTGGACTGTGAGCCAAAGGCTTCACAATCCCCCCAGGGAGACACTCATACCCCAACGGCCACAGTTACCTACAAAGAGAGGATTCAGCTCTGCTGCCTCCTGTTCGTATTGGGAAATAGGAAACCATGTCCTCCTGTTCACATAGACTGAGACCAAGCTTTCCTGGTCTCACTGCAAAGGAAGCTAAAGCACAAAGCTATCTTTCTAGTGCACAAATGTCAGAGGCAGATAGTCAAGAAGTCATTAGGCCAGCAAAGTTCCATGTTTGTGGAATGTTTACCCTGTCCCCTACCACTGGGATCTCTTGTGCCACACCCAAGTTTGTGAGCTCCTCAGAATTTC
>NW_027552403.1:0-103632 GCF_045843805.1 Urocitellus parryii | reverse complement strand
ATCTTGATGATACTTCCATTTAATGATCAGTACACCAATCCCACTTGGCTCACCAAATTTCATTCTTCTAGGTTAAACCGTTCCTTTGCAGTAACCGTTTTCATGTTTAGGTTTCACTCTGTTTTCTCCTATATGGATACATGTAGTTGGAACTCTAAATCAAACACGGTTTGTGCTAGCTCTTTGAAACTTGGCACAAGAATGTAGTTCCAAGTTCTATCGCTATGGTTTGTGTCCTATTGAAGTAGCCCCAAGCAGAGACTGACGAGAATCACTTTCATTGAAATGGGTTGCCAAGCTTCCCAAAAACTACAAGTTTCCTGAAATCTCAGCAAATATTTTTTCACCCCATGTTGATGATACTTCCATTTAATGATGAGTACACCAATCCCACTTGGCTCACCAAATTTCGTTCTTCTAGGTTAAACCGTTCCTTTGCAGTAACCGTTTTCATGTTTAGGTTTCACTCTGTTTTCTCCTATATGGATACATGTAGTTGGAACTCTAAATCAAACACGGTTTGTGCTAGCTCTTTGAAACTTGGCACAATAATGTAGTTCCAAGTTCTATCGCTATGGTTTGTGTCCTATTGAAGTAGCCCCAAGCAGAGACTGACGAGAATCACTTTCATTGAAAGGGGTTGCCAAGCTTCCAAAAAACTACTAGTTAAATGAAATCTCAGCAAACATTTTTTCACCCCATCTTGATGATACTTCCATTTAATGATCAGTACACGAATCCCAATTGGCTCACCAAATTTCATTCTTCTAGGTTAAACCGTACCTTTGCAGTAACCGTTTTCATGTTTAGGTTTCACTCTGTTTTCTCCTATATGGATACATGTAGTTGGAACTCTAAATCAAACACGGTTTGTGCTAGCTCTTTGAAACTTGGCACAATAATGTAGTTCCAAGTTCTATCGCTATGGTTTGTGTCCTATTGAAGTAGCCCCAAGCAGAGACTGACGAGAATCACTTTCATTGAAAGGGGTTGCCAAGCTTCCAAAAAACTACGAGTTTCCTGAAATCTCAGCAAACATTTTTTTCACCCCATCTTGATGATATTTCCATTTAATGATCAGTACACCAATCCCACTTGGCTCACCAAATTTCGTTCTTCTAGGTTAAACCGTTCCTTTGCAGTAACCGTTTTCATGTTTAGGTTTCACTCTGTTTTCTCCTATATGGATACATGTAGTTGGAACTCTAAATCAAACACGGTTTGTGCTAGCTCTTTGAAACTTGGCACAAGAATGTAGTTCCAAGTTCTATCGCTATGGTTTGTGTCCTATTGAAGTAGCCCCAAGCAGAGACTGACGAGAATCACTTTCATTGAAAGGGGTTGCCAAGCTTCCAAAAAACTACGAGTTTCCTGAAATCTCAGCAAACATTTTTTCACCCAATCTTGATGATACTTCCATTTAATGATCAGTACACCAATCCCACTTGGCTCACCAAATTTCGTTCTTCTAGGTCAAACCGTTCCTTTGCAGTAACCGTTTTCATGTTTAGGTTTCACTCTGTTTTCTCCTATATGGATACATGTAGTTGGAACTCTAAATCAAACACGGTTTGTGCTAGCTCTTTGAAACTTGGCACAATAATGTAGTTCCAAGTTCTATCGCTATGGTTTGTGTCCTATTGAAGTAGCCCCAAGCAGAGACTGACGAGAATCACTTTCATTGAAAGGGGTTGCCAAGCTTCCAAAAAACTACTAGTTAAATGAAATCTCAGCAAACATTTTTTCACCCCATCTTGATGATACTTCCATTTAATGATCAGTACACGAATCCCAATTGACTCACCAAATTTCATTCTTCTAGGTTAAACCGTACCTTTGCCGTAACCGTTTTCATGTTTAGGTTTCACTCTGTTTTCTCCTATATGGATACATGTAGTTGGAACTCTAAATCAAACACGGTTTGTGCTAGCTCTTTGAAACTTGGCACAAGAATGTAGTTCCAAGTTCTATCGCTATGGTTTGTGTCCTATTGAAGTAGCCCCAAGCAGAGACTGACGAGAATCACTTTCATTGAAAGGGGTTGCCAAGCTTCCAAAAAACTACGAGTTTCCTGAAATCTCAGCAAACATTTTTTTCACCCCACCTTGATGATATTTCCATTTAATGATCAGTACACCAATCCCACTTGGCTCACCAAATTTCGTTCTTCTAGGTTAAACCGTTCCTTTGCAGTAACCGTTTTCATGTTTAGGTTTCACTCTGTTTTCTCCTATATGAATACATGTAGTTGGAACTCTAAATCAAACACGGTTTGTGCTAGCTATTTGAAACTTGGCACAAGAATGTAGTTCCAAGTTCTATCGCTATGGTTTGTGTCCTATTGAAGTAGCCCCAAGCAGAGACTGACGAGAATCACTTTCATTGAAAGGGGTTGCCAAGCTTCCAAAAAACTACTAGTTAAATGAAATCTCAGCAAACATTTTTTCACCGAATCTTGATGACACTTCCATTTAGTGATCAGTACACCAATGCCCCTTGGCTCACCAAATTTCGTTCTTCTAGGTCAAACCGTTCCTTTGCAGTAACCGTTTTCATGTTTAGGTTTCACTCTGTTTTCTCCTATATGGATACATGTCGTTGGAACTCTAAATCAAACACGGTTTGTGCTAGCTCTTTGAAACTTGGCACAATAATGTAGTTCCAAGTTCTATCGCTATGGTTTGTGTCCTATTGAAGTAGCCCCAAGCAGAGACTGACGAGAATCACTTTCATTGAAAGGGGTTGCCAAGCTTCCAAAAAACTACTAGTTAAATGAAATCTCAGCAAACATTTTTTCACCCAATCTTGATGACACTTCCATTTAATGATCAGTACACCAATCCCCCTTGGCTCACCAAATTTCGTTCTTCTAGGTCTAACCGTTCCTTTGTAGTAACCCTTTTCATGTTTAGGTTTCACTCTGTTTTCTCCTATATGTAACATGTAGTTGGAACTCTAAATCAAACACAATTTGTGGTAGCGCTTTGAAACTTGGCACAATAATATAGTTCCAAGTTCTATCGCTATGGTTTGTGTCCTATTGAAGTAGCCCCAAGCAGAGACTGACGAGAATCACTTTCATTGAATTGGTTGCCAATCTTCCAAAAAACTACGAGTTTCCTGAAATCTCAGCAAACATTTTTTCACCCCATCTTGATGATATTTCCATTTAATGATCAGTACACCAATCCCACTTGGCTCACCAAATTTTGTTCTTCTAGGTTAAACCGTTCCTTTGCAGTAACCGTTTTCATGTGTAGGTTTCACTCTGTTTTCTCCTATATGGTTACATGTAGTTGGAACTCTAAATCAAACACGGTTTGTGCTAGCTCTTTGAAACTTGGCACAATAATGTAGTTCCAACTTCTATCGCTATGGTTTGTGTCCAATTGAAGTAGCCCCAAGCAGAGACTGATGAGTATCACTTTCATTAAAAGGGGTTACCAAGCTTCCAAAAAACTACGAGTTTCCTGATATCTCAGCAAACATTTTTTCACCCAATCTTGATGATACTTCCATTTAATGATCAGTACACCAATCCCACTTGGCTCACCAAATTTCATTCTTCTAGGTTAAACCGTTCCTTTGCAGTAACCGTTTTCATGTTTAGGTTTCACTCTGTTTTCTCCTATATGGATACATGTAGTTGGAACTCTAAATCAAACACGGTTTGTGCTAGCTCTTTGAAACTTGGCACAATAATGTAGTTCCAAGTTCTATCGCTATGGTTTGTGTCCTATTGAAGTAGCCCCAAGCAGAGACTGACCAGAATCACTTTCATTGAAAGGGGTTGCCAAGCTTCCAAAAAACTACGAGTTTCCTGAAATCTCAGCAAACATTTTTTCACCCCATCTTGATGATACTTCCATTTAATGATCAGTACACCAATCCCACTTGGCTCACCAAATTTCGTTCTTCGAGGTTAAACCGTTCCTTTGCAGTAACCGTTTTCATGTTTAGGTTTCACTCTGTTTTCTCCAATATGGATACATGTAGTTGGAAATCTAAATCAAACAAGGTTTGTGCTAGCTCTTTGAAACTTGGCACAATAATGTAGTTCCAAGTTCTATCACTATGGTTTGTGTCCTATTGAAGTAGCCCCAAGGAGAGACTGACGAGAATCACTTTCATTGAAAGGGGTTGCCAAGCTTCCAAAAAACTACGAATTTCCTGAAATCTCAGCAAACATTTTTTCACCCAATCTTGATGATACTTTCATTTAATGATCAGTACACCAATCCCACATGGCTCACCAAATTTCGTTCTTCTAGGTTAAACCGTTCCTTTGCAGTAACCGTTTTCATGTTTAGGTTTCACTCTGTTTTCTCCTATATGGATACATGTAGTTGGAACTCTAAATCAAACACGGTTTGTGCTAGCTCTTTGAAACTTGGAACAAGAATGTAGTTCCAAGTTCTATCGCTATGGTTTGTGTCCTATTGAAGTAGCCCCAAGCAGAGACTGACGAGAATCACTTTCATTGAAAGGGGTTGCCAAGCTTCCAAAAAACTACTAATTAAATGAAATCTCAGAAAAAATTTTTTCACCCAATCTTGATGACACTTCCATTTAATGATCAGTACACCAATCCCACTTGGCTCACCAAATTTCATTCTTCTAGGTTAAACCGTTCCTTTGCAGTATCCGTTTTCATGTTTAGGTTTCACTCTGTTTTCTCCGATATGGATATATGCAGTTGGAACTCTAAATCAAACACGGTTTATGCTAGCTCTTTGAAACTTGTCACAATAATGTAGTTCCAAGTTCTTTCGCTATGGTTTGTGTCCTATTGAAGTAGCCCCAAGCAGAGACTGAGGAGAATCACTTTCATTGAAAGGGGTTGCCAAGCTTCCAAAAAACTACTAGTTAAATGAAATCTCAGCAAACATTTTTTCACCCAATCTTGATGATACTTCCATTTAATGATCAGTACACCAATCCCACTTGGCTCACCAAATTTCGTTCTTCTACGGTAAACCGTTTCTTTGCAGTTACCCTTTTCATGTTTAGGTTTCACTCTGTTTTCTCCTTTTTGGATACATGCAGATGGAACTCTAAATCAAACACGGTTTATGCTAGCTCTTTGAAACTTGGCAAAATAATGTAGTTCCAAGTTCTATCGCTATGGTTTGTGTCCTATTGAAGTAGCCCCAAGCAGAGACAGACGAGAATCACTTTCATTGAAAGGGGTTGCCAAGCTTCCAAAAAACTACGAGTTTCCTGAAATCTCAGCAAAAATTTTTTCACCCCATCTTGATGATACTTCCATTTAATGATCAGTACACCAATCCCACTTGGCTCACCAAATTTCATTCTTCTAGGTTAAACCGTTCCTTTGCAGTAACCGTTTTCATGTGTAGGTTTCACTCTGTTTTCTCCTATATGGATACATGTAGTTGGAACTCTAAATCAAACACGGTTTGTGCTAGCTCTTTGAAACTTGGCACAATAATGTAGTTCCAAGTTCTATCGCTATGGTTTGTGTCCTATTGAAGTAGCCCCAAGCAGAGACTGACGAGAATCACTTTCATTGAAATGGGTTGCCAAGCTTCCCAAAAACTACAAGTTTCCTGAAATCTCAGCAAATATTTTTTAACCCCATGTTGATGATACTTCCATTTAATGATGAGTACACCAATCCCACTTGGCTCACCAAATTTCGTTCTTATAGGTTAAACCGTTCCTTTGCAGTAACCGTTTTCATGTTTAGGTTTCACTCTGTTTTCTCCTATATGGATACATGTAGTTGGAACTCTAAATCAAACACGGTTTGTGCTAGCTCTTTGAAACTTGGCACAATAATGTAGTTCCAAGTTCTATCGCTATGGTTTGTGTCCTATTGAAGTAGCCCCAAGCAGAGACTGATGAGAATCACTTTCATTGAAAGGGGTTGCCATGCTTCCAAAAAACTACTACTTTAATGAAATCTCAGCAAACATTTTTTCACCCCATCTTGATGATACTTCCATTTAATGATAAGTACACGAATCCCAATTGGCTCACCAATTTTCATTCTTCTAGGTTAAACCGTACCTTTGCAGTAACCGTTTTCAGGTTTAGGTTTCACTCTGTTTTCTCCTATATGGATACATGTAGTTGGAACTCTAAATCAAACACGGTTTGTGCTAGCTCTTTGAAACTTCGCACAATAATGTAGTTCCAAGTTCTATCACTATTTTTTGTGTCCTATTGAAGTAGCCCCAAGCAGAGACTGACGAGAATCACTTTCATTGAGGGGTTGCCAAGCTTCCAAAAAACTACGAGTTTCCTGAAATCTCAGCAAACATTTTTTTCACCCCATCTTCATGATATTTCCATTTAATGATCAGTACACCAATCGCACTTGGCTCACCAAATTTCGTTCATCTAGGTTAAACCGTTCCTTTGCAGTAACCTTTTTCATGTTTAGGTTTCACTCTCTTTTCTCCTATATGGATACATGTAGTTGGAACTCTAAAGCAAACACGGTTTGTGCTAGCTCTGTGAAACTTGGCACAAGAATGTAGTTCCAAGTTCTATCGCTATGGTTTGTGTCCTATTGAAGTAGCCCCAAGCAGAGACTGACGAGAATCACTTTCATTGAAAGGAGTAGCCAAGCTTCCAAAAAACTACGAGTTTCCTGAAATCTCAGCAAACATTTTTTCACCCAATCTTGATGATACTTCCATTTAATGATCAGTACACCAATCCCACTTGGCTCACCAAATTTCGTTCTTCTACGGTAAACCGTTTCTTTGCAGTTACCCTTTTCATGTTTAGGTTTCACTCTGTTTTCTCCTTTTTGGATACATGCAGATGGAACTCTAAATCAAACACGGTTTATGCTAGCTCTTTGAAACTTGGCAAAATAATGTAGTTCCAAGTTCTATCGCTATGGTTTGTGTCCTATTGAAGTAGCCCCAAGCAGAGACAGACGAGAATCACTTTCATTGAAAGGGGTTGCCAAGCTTCCAAAAAACTACGAGTTTCCTGAAATCTCAGCAACAATTTTTTCACCCCATCTTGATGATACTTCCATTTAATGATCAGTACACCAATCCCACTTGGCTCACCAAATTTCATTCTTCTAGGTTAAACCGTTCCTTTGCAGTAACCGTTTTCATGTGTAGGTTTCACTCTGTTTTCTCCTATATGGATACATGTAGTTGGAACTCTAAATCAAACACGGTTTATGCTAGCTCTTTGAAACTTGGCACAATAATGTAGTTCCAAGTTCTATTGCTATGGTTTGTGTCCTATTGAAGTAGCCCAAGCAGAGACTGACGAGAATCACTTTCATTGAAAGGGGTTGCCAAGCTTCCAAAAAACTACGAGTTTCCTGAAATCTCAGCAAACATTTTTTCACCCACCGTGATGATACTTCCATTTAATGATCAGTACACCAATCACACTTGGCTCACCAAATTTCGTTCTTCTAGCTTAAACCGTTCCTTTGCAGTAACCGTTTTCATGTTTAGGTTTCACTCTGTTTTCTCCTATATAGATACATGTAGTTGGAACTCTAAATCAAACACGGTTTGTGCTAGCTCTTTGAAACTTGGCACAATAATGTAGTTTCAAGTTCTATCGCTATGGTTTGTGTCCTATTGAAGTAGCCCCAAGCAGAGACTGACGAGAATCACTTTCATTGAAATGGGTTGCCAAGCTTCCCAAAAACTACAAGTTTCCTGAAATCTCAGCAAATATTTTTTAACCCATGTTGATGATACTTCCATTTAATGATGAGTACACCAATCCCACTTGGCTCACCAAATTTCGTTCTTATAGGTTAAACCGTTCCTTTGCAGTAACCGTTTTCATGTTTAGGTTTCACTCTGTTTTCTCCTATATGGATACATGTAGTTGGAACTCTAAATCAAACACGGTTTGTGCTAGCTCTTTGAAACTTGGCACAATAATGTAGTTCCAAGTTCTATTGCTATGGTTTGTGTCCTATTGAAGTAGCCCCAAGCAGAGACTGACGAGAATCACTTTCATTGAAAGGGGTTGCCAAGCTTCCAAAAAACTACGAGTTTCCTGAAATCTCAGCAAACATTTTTTCACCCCACCGTGATGATACTTCCATTTAATGATCAGTACACCAATCACACTTGGCTCACCAAATTTCGTTCTTCTAGGTTAAACCGTTCCTTTGCAGTAACCCTTTTCATGTTTAGGTGTCACTCTGTTTTCTCCTATATGGATACATGTAGTTGGAACTCTAAATCAAACACGGTTTGTGCTAGCTCTTTGAAACTTGGCACAAAATGTAGTTCCAAGTTCTATCACTATTTTTTGTGTCCTATTGAAGTAGCCCCAAGCAGAGACTGACGAGAATCACTTTCATTGAGGGGTTGCCAAGCTTCCAAAAAACTACGAGTTTCCTGAAATCTCAGCAAACATTTTTTTCACCCCATCTTGATGATATTTCCATTTAATGATCAGTACACCAATCGCACTTGGCTCACCAAATTTCGTTCATCTAGGTTAAACCGTTCCTTTGCAGTAACCGTTTTCATGTTTAGGTTTCACTCTCTTTTCTCCTATATGGATACATGTAGTTGGAACTCTAAAGCAAACACGGTTTGTGCTAGCTCTGTGAAACTTGGCACAAGAATGTAGTTCCAAGTTCTATCGCTATGGTTTGTGTCCTATTGAAGTAGCCACAAGCAGAGACTGACGAGAATCACTTTCATTGAAATGGGTTGCCAAGCTTCCCAAAAACTACAAGTTTCCTGAAATCTCAGCGAATATTTTTTCACCCCATGTTGATGATACTTCCATTTAATGATGAGTACACCAATCCCACTTGGCTCACCAAATTTCGTTCTTCTAGGTTAAACCGTTCCTTTGCAGTAACCGTTTTCATGTTTAGGTTTCACTCTGTTTTCTCCTATATGGATACATGTAGTTGGAACTCTAAATCAAACACGGTTTGTGCTAGCTCTTTGAAACTTGGAACAATAATGTAGTTCCAAGTTCTATCGCTATGGTTTGTGTCCTATTGAAGTAGCCCCAAGCAGAGACTGACGAGAATCACTTTCATTGAAAGGGGTTGCCAAGCTTCCAAAAAACTACTAGTTAAATGAAATCTCAGCAAACATTGTTTCACCCCATCTTGTTGATACTTCCATTTAATGATCAGTAGACGAATCCCAATTGACTCACCAAATTTCATTCTTCTAGGTAAACCGTACCTTTGCCGTAACCGTTTTCATGTTTAGGTTTCACTCTGTTTTCTCCTATATGGATACATGTAGTTGGAACTCTAAATCAAACACGGTTTGTGCTAGCTCTTTGAAACTTGGCACAAGAATGTAGTTCCAAGTTCTATCGCTATGGTTTGTGTCCTATTGAAGTAGCCCCAAGCAGAGACTGACTTGAATCACTTTCATTGAAAGGGGTTGCCAAGCTTCCAAAAAACTACGAGTTTCCTGAAATCTCAGCAAACATTTTTTTCACCCCACCTTGATGATATTTCCATTTAATGATCAGTACATCAATCCCACTTGGCTCACCAAATTTCGTTCTTCTAGGTTAAACCGTTCCTTTGCAGTAACCGTTTTCATGTTTAGGTTTCACTCTGTTTTCTCCTATATGGATACATGTAGTTGGAACTCTAAATCAAACACGGTTTGTGCTAGCTCTTTGAAACTTGGCACAATAATGTAGTTCCAAGTTCTATCGCTATGGTTTGTGTCCTATTGAAGTAGCCCCAAGTAGAGACTGACGAGAATCACTTTCATTGAAAGGGGTTGCCAAGCTTCCAAAAAACTACTAGTTAAATGAAATCTCAGCAAACATTTTTTCACCCCATCTTGATGATACTTCCATTTAATGATCAGTACACGAATCCCAATTGACTCACCAAATTTCATTCTTCTAGGTTAAACCGTACCTTTGCCGTAACCGTTTTCATGTTTAGGTTTCACTCTGTTTTCTCCTATATGGATACATGTAGTTGGAACTCTAAATCAAAAACGGTTTGTGCTAGCTCTTTGAAACTTGGCACAAGAATGTAGTACCAAGTTCTATCGCTATGGTTTGTGTACTATTGAAGAAGCCCCAAGCAGAGACTGACGAGAATCACTTTCATTGAAAGGGGTTGCCAAGCTTCCAAAAAACTACGAGGTTCCTGAAATCTCAGCAAACATTTTTTTCGCCCCACCTTGATGATATTTCCATTTAATGATCAGTACACCAATCCCACTTGGCTCACCAAATTTCGTTCTTCTAGGTTAAACCGTTCCTTTGCAGTAACCGTTTTCATGTTTAGGTTTCACTCTGTTTTCTCCTATATGGATACATGTAGTTGGAACTCTAAATCAAACACGGTTTGTGCTAGCTCTTTGAAACTTGGCACAATAATGTAGTTCCAACTTCTATCGCTATGGTTTGTGTCCTATTGAAGTAGCCCCAAGCAGAGACTGACTAGAATCACTTTCATTGAAAGGGGTTGCCAAGCTTCCAAAACACTGCTAGTTAAATGAAATCTCAGCAAACATTTTTTCACCCAATCTTGATGATACTTTCATTTAATTATCAGTACACGAATCCCACTTGGCTCACCAAATTTCGTTCTTCTAGGTTAAACCGTTTCTTTGTAGTAACCCTTTTCATGTTTAGGTTTCACTCTGTTTTCTCCTATATGGATACATGTAGTTGGAACTCTAAATCAAACCCGGTTGGTGCTAGCTCTTTGAAACTTGGCACAATAATGTAGTTCCAAGTTCTATCGCTATGGTTTGTGTCCTATTGAAGTAGCCCCAAGCAGAGACTGACGAGAATCACTTTCATTGAAAGGGGTTGCCAAGCTTCCAAAAAACTACGAGTTTCCTGAAATCTCAGCAAACATTTTTTCACCCAATCTTGATGATACTTCCATTTAATGATCAGTACACCAATCGCACTTGGCTCACCAAATTTCGTTCTTCTAGGTTAAACCGTTCATTTGCAGTAACCGTTTTCATGTTTAGGTTTCACTCTGTTTTCTCCTATATGGATATATGTATTTGGAACTCTAAATCAAACACGGTTTGTGCTAGCTCTTTGAAACTTGGCACAATAATGTAGTTAAAAGTTCTATCGGTATGGTTTGTGTCCTCTTGAAGTAGCCCCAAGCAGAGACTGACGAGAATCACTTTCATTGAAAGGGGTTGCCGAGCTTCCAAAAAACTACGAGTTTCCTGAAATCTCAGCAAACATTTTTTCACCCCATCTTGATGATATTTCCATTTAATGATCAGTACACCAATCCCACTTGGCTCACCAAATTTCGGTCTTCTACGTTAAACCGTTCCTTTGCAGTAACCGTTTTCATGTTTAGGTTTCACTCTGTTTTCTCCTATATGGTTACATGTAGTTGGAACTCTAAATCAAACACGGTTTGTGCTAGCTCTTTGAAACTTAGCACAATAATGTAGTTCCAAGTTCTATCGCTATGGTTTGTGTCCTCTTGAAGTAGCCACAAGCAGAGACTGACGAGAATCACTTTCATTGAAAGGGGTTGCCAAGCTTCCAAAAAACTACGAGTTTCCTGATATCTCAGCAAACATTTTTTCACCCAATCTTGATGATACTTCCATTTAATGATCAGTACACCAATCCCACTTGGCTCACCAAATTTCGTTCTTCTAGGTTAAACCGTTCCTTTGCAGTAACCGTTTTCATGTTTAGGTTTCACTCTGTTTTCTCCTATATGGATACATGTAGTTGGAACTCTAAATCAAACACGGTTTGTGCTAGCTCTTTGAAACTTGGCACAATAATGTAGTTCCAAGTTCTATCGCTATGGTTTGTGTCCTATTGAAGTAGCCCCAAGCAGAGACTGACGAGAATCACTTTCATTGAAAGGGGTTGCCAAGCTTCCAAAAAACTACTAGTTAAATAAAATCTCAGCAAACATTTTTTCACCCAATCTTGATGATACTTTCATTTAATTATCAGTACACGAACCCCACTTGGCTCACCAAATTTCGTTCTTCTAGGTTAAACCGTTTCTTTGTAGTTAGCCTTTTCATGTTTAGGTTTCACTCTGTTTTCTCCTATATGGATACATGTAGTTGGAACTCTAAATCAAACACGGTTGGTGCTAGCTCTTTGAAACTTGGCACAATAATGTAGTTTCAAGTTCTATCGCTATGTTTTGTGTCCTATTGAAGTAGCCCCAAGCAGAGACTGACGAGAATCACTTTCATTGAAAGGAGTAGCCAAGCTTCCAAAAAACTACTAGTTAAATGTAATCTCAGCAAACATTTTTTCACCCAATCTTGATGATACTTTCATTTAATTATCAGTACACGAATCCCACTTGGCTCACCAAATTTCGTTCTTCTAGGTTAAACCGTTTCTTTGTAGTAACCCTTTTCATGTTTAGGTTTCACTCTGTTTTCTCCTATATGGATACATGTAGTTGGAACTCTAAATCAAACACGGTTGGTGCTAGCTCTTTGAAACTTGGCACAATAATGTAGTTCCAAGTTCTATCGCTATGGTTTGTGTCCTATTGAAGTAGCCCCAAGCAGAGACTGACGAGAATCACTTTCATTGAAAGGAGTAGCCAAGCTTCCAAAAAACTACGAGTTTCCTGAAATCTCAGCAAACATTTTTTCACCCAATCTTGATGATACTTCCATTTAATGATCAGTCCACCAATCCCACTTGGCTCACCAAATTTCGTTCTTCTAGGTTAAACCGTTCCTTTGCAGTAACCGTTTTCATGTTTAGGTTTCACTCTGTTTTCTCCTATATGGATATATGTATTTGGAACTCTAAATCAAACACGGTTTGTGCTAGCTCTTTGAAACTTGGCACAATAATGTAGTTAAAAGTTCTATCGCTATGGTTTGTGTCCTCTTGAAGTAGCCCCAAGCAGAGACTGATGAGAATCACTTTCATTGAAAGGGGTTGCCGAGCTTCCAAAAAACTACGAGTTTCCTGAAATCTCAGCAAACATTTTTTCACCCAATCTTGATGATATTTGCAGGTAATGATCAGTACACCAATCCCACTTGGCTCACAAAATTTCGTTCTTCTAGGTCAAACCGTTTCTTTGCAGTATCCGTTTTCATGTTTAGGTTTCACTCTGTTTTCTCCTATATGGATACATGTAGTTGGAACTCTAAATCAAACACGGTTTGTGCTAGCTCTTTGAAACTTGGCACAATAATGTAGTTCCAAGTTCTATCGCTATGGTTTTTGTCCTACTGAAGTAGCCCCAAGCAGAGACTGACGAGAATCACTTTCATTGAAGGGGTTGTCAATCTTCCAAAAAACTACGAGTTTCCTGAAATCTCAGCAAACATGTTTTCACCCCATCTTGATGATATTTCCATTTAATGATCAGTACACCAATCCCACTTGGCTCACGAAATTTCGTTCTTCTAGGTTAAACCGTTCCTTTGCAGTAACCGTTTTCATGTTTAGGTTTCACTCTGTTTTCTCCTATATGGATACATGTAGTTGGAACTCTAAATCAAACACGGTTTGTGCTAGCTCTTTGAAACTTGGCACAATAATGTAGTTCCAAGTTCTATCGCTATGGTTTGTGTCCTATTGAAGTAGCCCCAAGCAGAGACTGACGAGAATCACTTTCATTGAAGGGGTTGCCAATCTTCCAAAAAACTACGAGTTTCCTGAAATCTCAGCAAACATTTTTTCACCCCATCTTGATGATATTTCCATTTAATGATCAGTACAACAATCCCACTTGGCTCACCAAATTTCGTTCTTTTAGGTTAAACCGTTCCTTTGCAGTAACCGTTTTCATGTTTAGGTTTCACTCTGTTTTCTCCTATATGGTTACATGTAGTTGGAACTCTAAATCAAACACGGTTTGTGCTAGCTCTTTGAAACTTGGTACAATAATGTAGTTCCAAGTTCTATCGCTATGGTTTGTGTCCTATTGAAGTAGCCCCAAGCAGACACTGACGAGAATCACTTTCATTGAAAGGGGTTGCCAAGCTTCCAAAAATCTACGAGTTTCCTGAAATCTCAGCAAACATTTTTTCACCCCATCTTGATGATACTTCCATTTAAGGATCCGTACACCAATCGCACTTGGCTCACCAAATTTCATTCTTCTAGGTTAAACCGTACCTTTGCAGTAACCGTTTTCATGTTTAGGTTTCACTCTGTTTTCTCCTATATGGATACATGTAGTTGGAACTCTAAATCAAACACGGTTTGTGCTAGCTCTTTGAAACTTGGCACAATAATGTAGTTCCAAGTTCTATCGCTATGGTTTGTGTCCTATTGAAGTAGCCCCAAGCAGACACTGACGAGAATCACTTTCATTGAAAGGGGTTGCCAAGCTTCCAAAACACTGCTAGTTAAATGAAATCTCAGCAAACATTTTTTCACCCAATCTTGATGATACTTTCATTTAATTATCAGTACACGAATCCCACTTGGCTCACCAAATTTCGTTCTTCTAGGTTAAACCGTTTCTTTGTAGTAACCCTTTTCATGTTTAGGTTTCACTCTGTTTTCTCCTATATGGATACATGTAGTTGGAACTCTAAATCAAACACGGTTGGTGCTAGCTCTTGAAACTTGGCACAATAATGTAGTTTCAAGTTCTATCGCTATGGTTTGTGTCCTATTGAAGTAGCCCCAAGCAGAGACTGACGAGAATCACTTTCATTGAAAGGAGTAGCCAAGCTTCCAAAAAACTACGAGTTTCCTGAAATCTCAGCAAACATTTTTTCACCCAATCTTGATGATACTTCCATTTAATGATCAGTACACCAATCCCACTTGACTCACCAAATTTCGTTCTTCTAGGTTAAACCGTTCCTTTGCAGTAACCGTTTTCATGTTTAGGTTTCACTCTGTTTTCTCCTATATGGATATATGTATTTGGAACTCTAAATCAAACACGGTTTGTGCTAGCTCTTTGAAACTTGGCACAATAATGTAGTTAAAAGTTCTATCGGTATGGTTTGTGTCCTCTTGAAGTAGCCCCAAGCAGAGACTGACGAGAATCAGTTTCATTGAAAGGGGTTGCCAAGTTTCCAAAAAACTACGAGTTTCCTGAATTCTCAGCAAACATTTTTTCACCCAATCTTCATGATACTTCCATTTATTTATCAGTGCAACAATCCCACTTGGCTCACCAAATTTCGTTCTTCTAGGTTAAACCGTTCCTTTGCAGTAACCGTTTTCATGTTTAGGTTTCACTCTGTTTTCTCCTATATGGTTACATGTAGTTGGAACTCTAAATCAAACACGGTTTGTGCTAGCTCTTTGAAACTTGGCACAAGAATGTAGTTCCAAGTTCTATCGCTATGGTTTGTGTCCTATTGAAGTAGCCCCATGCAGAGACTGACGAGAATCACTTTCATTGAAGGGGTTGCAAATCTTCCAAAAAACTACGAGTTTCCTGAAATCTCAGCAAACATTTTTTCACCCCATCTTGATGATATTTCCATTTAATGATCAGTACACCAATCCCACTTGGCTCACCAAATTTCGTTCTTCTAGGTTAAACCGTTACTTTGCAGTAACCGTTTTCATGTTTAGGTTTCACTCTGTTTTCTCCTATATGGATACATGTAGTTGGAAGTCTAAATCAAACACGGTTTGTTCTAGCTCTTTGAAACTTGGCACAATAATGTAGTTCCAAGTTCAATGGCTATGGTTTGTGTCCTCTTGAAGTAGCCCCAAGCAGAGACTGACGAGAATCACTTTCATTGAAAGGGGTTGCCAAGCTTCCAAAAAACTACGAGTTTCCTGAAATCTCAGCAAACATTTTTTCACCCCATCTTGATGATACTTCCGTTTAATGATCAGTACACCAATCCCACTTGGCTCAACAAATGTCGTTCTTCTAGGTTAAACCGTTTCTTTGCAGTAACCCTTTTCATGTTTAGGTTTCACTCTGTTTTCTCCTATATGGATACATGCAGTTGGAACTCTAAATCAAATACGGTTTGTGCTACCTCTTTGAAACTTGGCACAATAATGTAGTTCCAAGTTCAATCGCTATTGTTTGTGTCCTATTGAAGTAGCCCCAAGCAGAGACTGACGAGAATCAGTTTCATTGAAAGGGGTTGCCAAGCTTCCAAAAAACTACGAGTTTCCTGATATCTCAGCAAACATTTTTTCGCCCAATCTTCATGATACTTCCATTTATTTATCAGTGCAACAATCCCACTTGGCTCACCAAATTTCGTTCTTCTAGGTTAAACCGTTTCTTTGCAGTAACCCTTTTCATGTTTAGGTTTCACTCTGTTTTCTCCTATATGGATACATGCAGTTGGAACTCTAAATCAAACACGGTTTGTGCTAGCTCTTTGAAACTTGGCTCAATAATGTAGTTAAAAGTTCTATCGCTATGGTTTGTGTTCTTTTGAAGTAGCCCCAAGCAGAGACTGACGAGAATCACTTTCATTGAAAGGGGTTGCCAAGCTTCCAAAAAAATACGAGTTTCCTGAAATCTCAGAAAATATTTTTTCACCCAATCTTGATGATACTTCCATTTAATGATCAGTACACCAATCCCACTTGGCTCACCAAATTTCGTTCTTCTAGGTTAAACCGTTACTTTGCAGTAACCGTTTTCATGTTTAGGTTTCACTCTGTTTTCTCCTATATGGATACATGTAGTTGGAAGTCTAAATCAAACACGGTTTGTGCTAGCTCTTTGAAACTTGGCACAATAATGTAGTTCCAAGTTCAATGGCTATGGTTTGTGTCCTATTGAATTAGCCCCAAGCAGAGACTGACGAGAATCACTTTCATTGAAAGGGGTTGCCAAGCTTCCAAAAAACTACTAGTTAAATGAAATCTCAGCAAACATTTTTTCACCCAATCTTGATGACACTTCCATTTAATGATCAGTACACCAATCTCACTTGGCTCACGAAATTTCGTTCTTCTAGGTTAAACCGTTCCTTTGCAGTAACCGTTTTCATGTTTACGTTTCACTCTGTTTTCTCCTATATGGATACTTGTAGTTGGAACTCTAAATCAAACACGGTTTGTGCTAGCTCTTTGAAACTTGGCACAATAATGTAGTTAAAAGTTCTATCGCTATGGTTTGTGTCCTCTTGAAGTAGCCCCAAGCAGAGACTGACGAGAATCACTTTCATTGAAAGGGGTTGCGGATCTTCCAAAAAACTACGAGTTTCCTGAAATCTCAGCAAACATTTTTTCACCCAATCTTGATGATACCTGCAGGTAATGATCAGTACACCAATCCCACTTGGCTCACAAGATTTCGTTCTTCTAGGTCAAACCGTTCCTTTGCAGTAACCGTTTTCATGTTTAGGTTTCACTCTGTTTTCTCCTATATGGATACATGTAGTTGGAACTCTAAATCAAACACGGTTTGTGCTAGCTCTTTGAAACTTGGCACAATAATGTAGTTCCAAGTTCTATCGCTATGGTTTGTGTCCTACTGAAGTAGCCCCAAGCAGAGACTGACGAGAATCACTTTCATTGAAGGGGTTGCCAATCTTCCAAAAAACTACGAGTTTCCTGAAATCTCAGCAAACATTTTTTCACCCTATCTTGATGATATTTCCAATTTATGATCAGTACACCTATCCCACTTGGCTCACAAAATTTCGTTCTTCTAGGTTAAACCGTTCCTTTGCAGTAACCGTTTTCATGTTTAGGTTTCACTCTGTTTTCTCCTATATGGTTACATGTAGTTGGAACTCTAAATCAAACACGGTTTGTGCTACCTCTTTGAAACATGGCACAATAATGTAGTTTCAAGTTCTATCGCTATGGTTTGTGTCCTATTGAAGTAGCCCCAAGCAGAGACTGACGAGAATCACTTTCATTGAAAGGAGTAGCCAAGCTTCCAAAAAACTACGAGTTTCCTGAAATCTCAGCAAACATTTTTTCACCCAATCTTGATGATACTTCCATTTAATGATCAGTACACCAATCCCACTTGACTCACCAAATTTCATTCTTCTAGGTTAAACCGTTCCTTTGCAGTAACCGTTTTCATGTTTAGGTTTCACTCTGTTTTCTCCTATATGGATATATGTATTTGGAACTCTAAATCAAACACGGTTTGTGCTACCTCTTTGAAACTTGGCACAATAATGTAGTTCCAAGTTCAATCGCTATTGTTTGTGTCCTATTGAAGTAGCCCCAAGCAGAGACTGACGAGAATCACTTTCATTGAAAGGGGTTGCCAAGCTTCAAAAATCTACGAGTTTCCTGAATTCTCAGCAAATATTTTTTCACCCAATCTTCATGATACTTCCATTTATTTATCAGTACAACAATCCCACTTGGCTCACCAAATTTCGTTCTTCTAGGTTAAACCGTTTCTGTGCAGTAACCCTTTTCATGTTTAGGTTTCACTCTGTTTTCTCCTATATGGATACATGCAGTGGGAACTCTAAATCAAACACGGTTTGTGCTAGCTCTTTGAAACTTGGCTCAATAATGTAGTTAAAAGTTCTATCGCTATGGTTTGTGTTCTTTTGAAGTAGCCCCAAGCAGAGACTGACGAGAATCACTTTCATTGAAAGGGGTTGCCAAGCTTCCAAAAAAATACGAGTTTCCTGAAATCTCAGAAAACATTTTTTCACTCCATCTTGATGATACTTCCATTTAATGATCAGTACACCAATCCCACTTGGCTCACCAAATTTCGTTCTTCTAGGTTAAACCGTTCCTTTGCAGTAACTGTTTTCATGTTTAGGTTTCACTCTGTTTTCTCCTATATGGTTACATGTAGTTGGAACTCTAAATCAAACACGGTTTGTGCTAGCTCTTTGAAACTTGGCACAATAATGTAGTTCCAAGTTCTATCGCTATGGTTTGTGTCCTCTTGAAGTAGCCCCAAGCAGAGACTGACGAGAATCACTTTCATTGAAAGGGGTTGCCGAGCTTCCAAAAAACTACGAGTTTCCTGAAATCTCAGCAAACATTTTTTCACCCCATCTTGATGATATTTCCATTTAATGATCAGTACACCAATCCCACTTGGCTCACCAAATTTCGTTCTTCTAGGTTAAACCGTTCCTTTGCAGTAACCGTTTTCATGTTTAGGTTTCACTCTGTTTTCTCCTATATGGTTACATGTAGTTGGAACTCTAAATCAAACACGGTTTGTGCTAGCTCTTTGAAACTTAGCACAATAATGTAGTTCCAAGTTCTATCGCTATGGTTTGTGTCCTCTTGAAGTAGCCCCAAGCAGAGACTGACGAGAATCACTTTCATTGAAAGGGGTTGCCAAGCTTCTAAAAAACTACGAGTTTCCTGATATCTCAGCAAACATTTTTTCACCCAATCTTGATGATACTTCCATTTAATGATCAGTACACCAATCCCACTTGGCTCACCAAATTTCGTTCTTCTAGGTTAAACCGTTCCTTTGCAGTAACCGTTTTCATGTTTAGGTTTCACTCTGTTTTCTCCTATATGGATACATGTAGTTGGAACTCTAAATCAAACACGGTTTGTGCTAGCTCTTTGAAACTTGGCACAATAATGTAGTTCCAAGTTCTATCGCTATGGTTTGTGTCCTATTGAAGTAGCCCCAAGCAGAGACTGACGAGAATCACATTCATTGAAAGGGGTTGCCAAGCTTCCAAAAAACTACTAGTTAAATGAAATCTCAGCAAACATTTTTTCACCCAATCTTGATGATACTTTCATTTAATTATCAGTACACGAATCCCACTTGGCTCACCAAATTTCGTTCTTCTAGGTTAAACCGTTTCTTTGTAGTAACCCTTTTCATGTTAAGGTTTCACTCTGTTTTCTCCTATATGGATACATGTAGTTGGAACTCTAAATCAAACACGGTTGGTGCTAGCTCTTTGAAACTTGGCACAATAATGTAGTTTCAAGTTCTATCGCTATGTTTTGTGTCCTATTGAAGTAGCCCCAAGCAGAGACTGACGAGAATCACTTTCATTGAAAGGAGTAGCCAAGCTTCCAAAAAACTACTAGTTAAATGTAATCTCAGCAAACATTTTTTCACCCAATCTTGATGATACTTTCATTTAATTATCAGTACACGAATCCCACTTGGCTCACCAAATTTCGTTCTTCTAGGTTAAACCGTTTCTTTGTAGTAACCCTTTTCATGTTTAGGTTTCACTCTGTTTTCTCCTATATGGATACATGTAGTTGGAACTCTAAATCAAACACGGTTGGTGCTAGCTCTTTGAAACTTGGTACAATAATGTAGTTTCAAGTTCTATCGCTATGGTTTGTGTCCTATTGAAGTAGCCCCAAGCAGAGACTGACGAGAATCACTTTCATTGAAAGGAGTAGCCAAGCTTCCAAAAAACTACGAGTTTCCTGAAATCTCAGCAAACATTTTTTCACCCAATCTTGATGATACTTCCATTTAATGATCAGTACACCAATCCCACTTGACTCACCAAATTTCGTTCTTCTAGGTTAAACCGTTCCTTTGCAGTAACCGTTTTCATGTTTAGGTTTCACTCTGTTTTCTCCTATATGGATATATGTATTTGGAACTCTAAATCAAACACGGTTTGTGCTAGCTCTTTGAAACTTGGCACAATAATGTAGTTAAAAGTTCTATCGGTATGGTTTGTGTCCTCTTGAAGTAGCCCCAAGCAGAGACTGACGAGAATCACTTTCATTGAAAGGGGTTGCCAAGCTTCCAAAAAACTACGAGTTTCCTGAAATCTCAGCAAACATTTTTTCACCCCATCTTGATGATACTTCCATTTAATGATCAGTACACCAATCCCACTTGGCTCAACAAATTTCGTTCTTCTAGGTTAAACCGTTTCTTTGCAGTAACCCTTTTCATGTTTAGGTTTCACTTTGTTTTCTCCTATATGGATACATGCAGTTGGAACTCTAAATCAAACACGGTTTGTGGACCTCTTTGAAACTTGGCACAATAATGTAGTTCCAAGTTCAATCGCTATTGTTTGTGTCCTATTGAAGTAGCCCCAAGCAGAGACTGACGAGAATCAGTTTCATTGAAAGGGGTTGCCAAGCTTCCAAAAATCTACGAGTTTCCTGAATTCTCAGCAAACATTTTTGCACCCAATCTTCATGATACTTCCATTTATTTATCAGTGCAACAATCCCACTTGGCTCACCAAATTTCGTTCTTCTAGGTTAAACCGTTTCTTTGCAGTAACCCTTTTCATGTTTAGGTTTCACTCTGTTTTCTCCTATATGGATACATGCAGTTGGAACTCTAAATCAAACACGGTTTGTGCTAGCTCTTTGAAACTTGGCTCAATAATGTAGTTAAAAGTTCTATCGCTATGGTTTGTGTTCTTTTGAAGTAGCCCCAAGCAGAGACTGACGAGAATCACTTTCAGTGAAAGGGGTTGCCAAGCTTCCAAAAAAATACGAGTTTCCTGAAATCTCAGAAAATATTTTTTCACTCCATCTTGATGATACTTCCATTTAATGATCAGTACACCAATCCCACTTGGCTCACCAAATTTCGTTCTTCTAGGTTAAACCGTTACTTTGCAGTAACCGTTTTCATGTTTAGGTTTCACTCTGTTTTCTCCTATATGGATACATGTAGTTGGAAGTCTAAATCAAACACGGTTTGTGCTAGCTCTTTGAAACTTGGCACAATAATGTAGTTCCAAGTTCTATCGCTATGGTTTGTGTCCTATTGAAGTAGCCCCAAGCAGACACTGACGAGAATCACTTTCATTGAAATGGGTTGCCAAGCTTCCAAAAAACTACTAGTTAAATGAAATCTCAGCAAACATTTTTTCACCCAATCTTGATGACATTTCCATTTAATGATCAGTACACCAATCCCACTTGGCTCACCAAATTTCGTTCTTCTAGGTTAAACCGTTCCTTTGCAGTAACCGTTTTCATGTTTAGGTTTCACTCTGTTTTCTCCTATATGGATATATGTATTTGGAACTCTAAATCAAACACGGTTTGTGCTACCTCTTTGAAACTTGGCACAATAATGTAGTTCCAAGTTCAATCGCTATTGTTTGTGCCCTTTGAAGTAGCCCCAAGCAGAGACTGACGAGAATCACTTTCATTGAAAGGGGTTGCCAAGCTTCAAATATCTACGATTTTCCTGAATTCTCAGCAAATATTTTTTCACCAAATCTTCATGATACTTCCATTTATTTATCAGTACAACAATCCCACTTGGCTCACCAAATTTCGTTCTTCTAGGTTAAACCGTTTCTTTGCAGTAACCCTTTTCATGTTTAGGTTTCACTCTGTTTTCTCCTATATGGATACATGCAGTTGGAACTCTAAATCAAACACGGTTTGTGCTAGCTCTTTGAAACTTGGCACAATAATGTAGTTAAAAGTTCTATCGCTATGGTTTCTGTCCTCTTGAAGTAGCCCCAAGCAGAGACTGACGAGAATCACTTTCATTGAAAGGGGTTGCCGAGCTTCCAAAAAACTACGAGTTTCCTGAAATCTCAGCAAACATTTTTTCACCCAATCTTGATGATACCTGCAGGTAATGATCAGTACACCAATCCCACTTGGCTCACAAGATTTCGTTCTTCTAGGTCAAACCGTTCCTTTGCAGTAACCGTTTTCATGTTTAGGTTTCACTCTGTTTTCTCCTATATGGATACATGTAGTTGGAACTCTAAATCAAACACGGTTTGTGCTAGCTCTTTGAAACTTGGCACAATAATGTAGTTCCAAGTTCTATCGCTATGGTTTGTGTCCTATTGAAGTAGCCCCAAGCAGAGACTGACGAGAATCACTTTCATTGAAGGGGTTGCCAATCTTCCAAAAACCTACGAGTTTCCTGAAATCTCAGCAAACATTTTTTCACCCCATCTTGATGATACTTGCAGGTAATGATCAGTACACCAATCCCACTTGGCTCACCAAATTTCGTTCTTCTAGGTCAAACCGTTCCTTTGCAGTAACCTTTTTCATGTTTAGGTTTCACTCTGTTTTCTCCTATATGGATACATGTAGTTGGAACTCTAAATCAAACACGGTTGGTGCTAGCTCTTTGAAACTTGGCACAATAATGTAGTTTCAAGTTCTATCGCTATGGTTTGTGTCCTATTGAAGTAGCCCCAAGCAGAGACTGACGAGAATCACTTTCATTGAAAGGAGTAGCCAAGCTTCCAAAAAACTACGAGTTTCCTGAAATCTCAGCAAACATTTTTTCACCCAATCTTGATGATACTTCCATTTAATGATCAGTACACCAATCCCACTTGACTCACCAAATTTCGTTCTTCTAGGTTAAACCGTTCCTTTGCAGTAACCGTTTTCATGTTTAGGTTTCACTCTGTTTTCTCCTATATGGATATATGTATTTGGAACTCTAAATCAAACACGGTTTGTGCTAGCTCTTTGAAACTTGGCACAATAATGTAGTTAAAAGTTCTATCGGTATGGTTTGTGTCCTCTTGAAGTAGCCCCAAGCAGAGACTGACGAGAATCACTTTCATTGAAAGGGGTTGCCAAGCTTCCAAAAAACTACGAATTTCCTGAAATCTCAGCAAACATTTTTTCACCCCATCTTGATGATACTTCCATTTAATGATCAGTACACCAATCCCACTTGTCTCAACAAATTTCGTTCTTCTAGGTTAAACCGTTTCTTTGCAGTAACCCTTTTCATGTTTAGGTTTCACTCTGTTTTCTCCTATATGGATACATGCAGTTGGAACTCTAAATCAAACACGGTTTGTGCTAGCTCTTTGAAACTTGGCACAATAATGTAGTTCCAAGTTCAATCGCTATTGTTTGTGTCCTATTGAAGTAGCCCCAAGCAGAGACTGACGAGAATCAGTTTCATTGAAAGGGGTTGCCAAGCTTCCAAAAATCTACGAGTTTCCTGAATTCTCAGCAAACATTTTTGCACCCAATCTTCATGATACTTCCATTTATTTATCAGTGCAACAATCCCACTTGGCTCACCAAATTTCGTTCTTCTAGGTTAAACCGTTTCTTTGCAGTAACCCTTTTCATGTTTAGGTTTCACTCTGTTTTCTCCTATATGGATACATGCAGTTGGAACTCTAAATCAAACACGGTTTGTGCTAGCTCTTTGAAACTTGGCTCAATAATGTAGTTAAAAGTTCTATCGCTATGGTTTGTGTTCTTTTGAAGTAGCCCCAAGCAGAGACCTACGAGAATCACTTTCATTGAAAGGGGTTGCCAAGCTTCCAAAAAAATACGAGTTTCCTGAAATCTCAGAAAATATTTTTTCACTCCATCTTGATGATACTTCCATTTAATGATCAGTACACCAATCCCAATTGGCTCACCAAATTTCGTTCTTCTAGGTTTAACCGTTACTTTGCAGTAACCGTTTTCATGTTTAGGTTTCACTCTGTTTTCTCCTATATGGTTACATGTAGTTGGAAGTCTAAATCAAACACGGTTTGTGCTAGCTCTTTGAAACTTGGCACAATAATGTAGTTCCAAGTTCAATGGCTACGGTTTGTGTCCTATTGAATTAGCCCCAAGCAGAGACTGACGAGAATCACTTTCATTGAAAGGGGTTGCCAAGCTTCCAAAAAACTACTAGTTAAATGAAATCTCAGCAAACATTTTTTCACCCAATCTTGATGACACTTCCATTTAATGATCAGTACACCAATCCCACTTGGCTCACCAAATTTAGTTCTTCTAGGTTAAACCGTTCCTTTGCAGTAACCGTTTTCATGTTTACGTTTCACTCTGTTTTCTCCTATATGGATATATGTATTTGGAACTCTAAATCAAACACGGTTTGTGCTAGCTCTTTGAAACTTGGCACAATAATGTAGTTAAAAGTTCTATCGCTATGGTTTGTGTCCTCTTGAAGTAGCCCCAAGCAGAGACTGACGAGAATCACTTTCATTGAAAGGGGTTGCCGAGCTTCCAAAAAAATACGAGTTTCCTGAAATCTCAGCAAACATTTTTTCACCCAATCTTGATGATACTTGCAGGTAATGATCAGTACACCAATCCCACTTGGCTCACAAAATTTCGTTCTTCTAGGTCAAACCGTTCCTTTGCAGTAACCGTTTTCATGTTTAGGTTTCACTCTGTTTTCTCCTATATGGATACATGTAGTTGGAACTCTAAATCAAACACGGTTTGTGCTAGCTCTTTGAAACTTGGTACAATAATGTAGTTCCAAGTTCTATCGCTATGTTTTGTGTCCTACTGAAGTAGCCCCAAGCAGAGACTGACGAGAATCACTTTCATTGAAGGGGTTGCCAATCTTCCAAAAAACTACGAGTTTCCTGAAATCTCAGCAAACATTTTTTCACCCCATCTTGATGATATTTCCATTTAATGATCAGTACACCAATCCCACTTGGCTCACGAAATTTCGTTCTTCTAGGTTAAACCGTTCCTTTGCAGTAACCGTTTTCATGTTTAGGTTTCACTCTGTTTTCTCCTATATGGTTACATGTAGTTGGAACTCTAAATCAAACACGGTTTGTGCTACCTCTTTGAAACTTGGAACATTAATGTAGTTCCAAGTTCTATCGCTATGGTTTGTGTCCAATTGAAGTAGCCCGAAGCAGAGACTGATGAGAATCACTTTCATTGAAAGGGGTTGCCAAGCTTCCAAAAAACTACGAGTTTCCTGATATCTCAGCAAACATTTTTTCACCCAATCTTGATGATACTTCCATTTAATGATCAGTACACCAATCCCACTTGGCTCACCAAATTTCGTTCTTCTAGGTTAAACCGTTCCTTTGCAGTAACCGTTTTCATGTTTAGGTTTCACTCTGTTTTCTCCTATATGGATACATGTAGTTGGAACTCTAAATCAAACACGGTTTGTGCTAGCTCTTTGAAACTTGGCACAATAATGTAGTTTCAAGTTCTATCGCTATGGTTTGTGTCCTATTGAAGTAGCCCCAAGCAGAGACTGACGAGAATCACTATCTTTGAAAGGAGTAGCCAAGCTTCCAAAAAACTACGAGTTTCCTGAAATCTCAGCAAACATTTTTTCACCCAATCTTGATGATACTTCCATTTTATGATCAGTACACCAATCCCACTTGACTCACCAAATTTCGTTCTTCTAGGTTAAACCGTTCCTTTGCAGTAACCGTTTTCATGTTTAGGTTTCACTCTGTTTTCTCCTATATGTATATATGTATTTGGAACTCTAAATCAAACACGGTTTGTGCTAGCTCTTTGAAACTTGGCACAATAATGTAGTTCCAAGTTCAATCACTATTGTTTGTGTACTATTGAAGTAGCCCCAAGCAGAGACTGACGAGAATCACTTTCATTGAAAGGGGTTGCCAAGCTTCAAAAATCTACGAGTTTCCTGAATTCTCAGCAAATATTTTTTCACCCAATCTTCATGATACTTCCATTTATTTATCAGTACACCAATCCCACTTGGCTCAACAAATTTCGTTCTTCTAGGTTAAACCGTTCCTTTGCAGTAACCGTTTTCATGTTTAGGTTTCACTCTGTTTTCTCCTATATGGATACATGTAGTTGGAACTCTAAATCAAACACGGTTTGTGCTAGCTCTTTGAAACTTGGCTCAATAATGTAGTTAAAAGTTCTATCGCTATGGTTTGTGTTCTTTTGAAGTAGCCCCAAGCAGAGACTGACGAGAATCACTTTCATTGAAAGGGGTTGCCAAGCTTCCAAAAAAATACGAGTTTCCTGAAATCTCAGAAAACATTTTTTCACTCCATCTTGATGATACTTCCATTTAATGATCAGTACACCAATACCACTTGGCTCACCAAATTTCGTTCTTCTAGGTTAAACCGTTACTTTGCAGTAACCGTTTTCATGTTTAGGTTTCACTCTGTTTTCTCCTATATGGTTACATGTAGTTGGAACTCTAAATCAAACACGGTTTGTGCTACCTCTTTGAAACTTGGAACATTAATGTAGTTCCAAGTTCTATCGCTATGGTTTGTGTCCAATTGAAGTAGCCCGAAGCAGAGACTGATGAGAATCACTTTCATTGAAAGGGGTTGCCAAGCTTCCAAAAAACTACGAGTTTCCTGATATCTCAGCAAACATTTTTTCACCCAATCTTGATGATACTTCCATTTAATGATCAGTACACCAATCCCACTTGGCTCACCAAATTTCGTTCTTCTAGGTTAAACCGTTCCTTTGCAGTAACCGTTTTCATGTTTAGGTTTCACTCTGTTTTCTCCTATATGGATACATGTAGTTGGAACTCTAAATCAAACACGGTTTGTGCTAGCTCTTTGAAACTTGGCACAATAATGTAGTTTCAAGTTCTATCGCTATGGTTTGTGTCCTATTGAAGTAGCCCCAAGCAGAGACTGACGAGAATCACTTTCTTTGAAAGGAGTAGCCAAGCTTCCAAAAAACTACGAGTTTCCTGAAATCTCAGCAAACATTTTTTCACCCAATCTTGATGATACTTCCATTTAATGATCAGTACACCAATCCCACTTGACTCACCAAATTTCGTTCTTCTAGGTTAAACCGTTCCTTTGCAGTAACCGTTTTCATGTATAGGTTTCACTCTCTTTTCTCCTATATGTATATATGTATTTGGAACTCTAAATCAAACACGGTTTGTGCTAGCTCTTTGAAACTTGGCACAATAATGTAGTTCCAAGTTCAATCGCTATTGTTTGTGTACTATTGAAGTAGCCCCAAGCAGAGACTGACGAGAATCACTTTCATTGAAAGGGGTTGCCAAGCTTCCAAAAAACTACTAGTTAAATGAAATCTCAGCAAACATTTTTTCACCCAATCTTGATGACACTTCCATTTAATGATCAGTACACCAATCCCACTTGGCTCACCAAATTTCGTTCTTCTAGGTTAAACCGTTCATTTGCAGAAACCGTTTTCATGTTTAGGTTTCACTCTGTTTTCTCCTATATGGATATATGTATTTGGAACTCTAAATCAAACACGGTTTGTGCTAGCTCTTTGAAACTTGGCACAATAATGTAGTTAAAAGTTCTATCGCTATGGTTTGTGTCCTCTTGAAGTAGCCCCAAGCAGAGACTGACGAGAATCACTTTCATTGAAAGGGGTTGCCGAGCTTCCAAAAAACTACGAGTTTCCTGAAATCTCAGCAAACATTTTTTCACCCAATCTTGATGATACCTGAAGGTAATGATCAGTACACCAATCCCACTTGGCTCACAAATTTTCGTTCTTCTAGGTCAAACCGTTCCTTTGCAGTAACCGTTTTCATGTTTAGGTTTCACTCTGTTTTCTCCTATATGGATACATGTAGTTGGAACTCTAAATCAAACACGGTTTGTGCTAGCTCTTTGAAACTTGGCACAATAATGTAGTTAAAAGTTCTATCGCTATGGTTTGTGTCCTCTTGAAGTAGCCCCAAGCAGAGACTGACGAGAATCACTTTCATTGAAAGGGGTTGCCGAGCTTCCAAAAAAATACGAGTTTCCTGAAATCTCAGCAAACATTTTTTCACCCAATCTTGATGATACTTGCAGGTAATGATCAGTACACCAATCCCACTTGGCTCACAAAATTTCGTTCTTCTAGGTCAAACCGTTCCTTTGCAGTAACCGTTTTCATGTTTAGGTTTCACTCTGTTTTCTCCTATATGGTTACATGTAGTTGGAACTCTAAATCAAACACGGTTTGTGCTACCTCTTTGAAACTTGGCACAATAATGTAGTTCCAAGTTCTATCTCTATGGTTTGTGTCCTCTTGAAGTAGCCCCAAGCAGAGACTGACGAGAATCACTTTCATTGAAAGGGGTTGCAAAGCTTCCAAAAAACTACGAGTTTCCTGAAATCTCAGCAAACATTTTTTCACCCCATCTTGATGATACTTCCATTTAATGATCAGTACACCATTCCCACTTGGCTCAACAAATTTCGTTCTTCTAGGTTAAACCGTTCCTTTGCAGTAACCCTTTTCATGTTTAGGTTTCACTCTGTTTTCTCCTATATGGAAACATGCAGTTGGAACTCTAAATCAAACACGGTTTGTGCTAGCTCTTTGAAACTTGGCACAATAATGTAGTTTCAAGTTCTATTGCTATGGTTTGTGTCCTATTGAAGTAGCCCCAAGCAGAGACTGACGAGAATCACTATCTTTGAAAGGAGTAGCCAAGCTTCCAAAAAACTACGAGTTTCCTGAAATCTCAGCAAACATTTTTTCACCCAATCTTGATGATACTTCCATTTAATGATCAGTACACCAATCCCACTTGACTCACCAAATTTCGTTCTTCTAGGTTAAACCGTTCCTTTGCAGTAACCGTTTTCATGTTTAGGTTTCACTCTGTTTTCTCCTATATGTATATATGTATTTGGAACTCTAAATCAAACACGGTTTGTGCTAGCTCTTTGAAACTTGGCACAATAATGTAGTTCCAAGTTCAATCGCTATTGTTTGTGTACTATTGAAGTAGCCCCAAGCAGAGACTGACGAGAATCACTTTCATTGAAAGGGGTTGCCAAGCTTCAAAAATCTACGAGTTTCCTGAATTCTCAGCAAATATTTTTTCACCCAATCTTCATGATACTTCCATTTATTTATCAGTACAACAATCCCACTTGGCTCACCAAATTTCGTTCTTCTAGGTTAAACCGTTTCTTTGCAGTAACCCTTTTCATGTTAAGGTTTCACTCTGTTTTCTCCTATATGGATACATGCAGTTGGAACTCTAAATCAAACACGGTTTGTGCTAGCTCTTTGAAACTTGGCTCAATAATGTAGTTAAAAGTTCTATCGCTATGGTTTGTGTTCTTTTGAAGTAGCCCCAAGCAGAGACTGACGAGAATCACTTTCATTGAAAGGGGTTGCCAAGCTTCCAAAAAAATACGAGTTTCCTGAAATCTCAGAAAACATTTTTTCACTCCATCTTGATGATACTTCCATTTAATGATCAGTACACCAATCCCACTTGGCTCACCAAATTTCGTTCTTCTAGGTTAAACCGTTACTTTAAGTAACCGGTTTTCATGTTTAGGTTTCACTCTGTTTTCTCCTATATGGTTACATGTAGTTGGAACTCTAAATCAAACACGGTTTGTGCTACCTCTTTGAAACTTGGAACATTAATGTAGTTCCAAGTTCTATCGCTATGGTTTGTGTCCAATTGAAGTAGCCCGAAGCAGAGACTGATGAGAATCACTTTCATTGAAAGGGGTTGCCAAGCTTCCAAAAAACTACGAGTTTCCTGATATCTCAGCAAACATTTTTTCACCCAATCTTGATGATACTTCCATTTAATGATCAGTACACCAATCCCACTTGGCTCACCAAATTTCGTTCTTCTAGGTTAAACCGTTCCTTTGCAGTAACCGTTTTCATGTTTAGGTTTCACTCTGTTTTCTCCTATATGGATACATGTAGTTGGAACTCTAAATCAAACACGGTTTGTGCTAGCTCTTTGAAACTTGGCACAATAATGTAGTTTCAAGTTCTATCGCTATGGTTTGTGTCCTATTGAAGTAGCCCCAAGCAGAGACTGACGAGAATCACTTTCTTTGAAAGGAGTAGCCAAGCTTCCAAAAAACTACGAGTTTCCTGAAATCTCAGCAAACATTTTTTCACCCAATCTTGATGATACTTCCATTTAATGATCAGTACACCAATCCCACTTGACTCACCAAATTTCGTTCTTCTAGGTTAAACCGTTCCTTTGCAGTAACCGTTTTCATGTTTAGGTTTCACTCTGTTTTCTCCTATATGTATATATGTATTTGGAACTCTAAATCAAACACGGTTTGTGCTAGCTCTTTGAAACTTGGCACAATAATGTAGTTCCAAGTTCAATCGCTATTGTTTGTGTACTATTGAAGTAGCCCCAAGCAGAGACTGACGAGAATCACTTTCATTGAAAGGGGTTGCCAAGCTTCCAAAAAACTACGAGTTTCCTGAAATCTCAGCAAACATTTTTTCACCCAATCTTGATGACACTTCCATTTAATGATCAGTACACCAATCTCACTTGGCTCACCAAATTTCGTTCTTCTAGGTTAAACCGTTCCTTTGCAGAAACCGTTTTCATGTTTAGGTTTCACTCTGTTTTCTCCTATATGGATATATGTATTTGGAACTCTAAATCAAACACGGTTTGTGCTAGCTCTTTGAAACTTGGCACAATAATGTAGTTAAAAGTTCTATCGCTATGGTTTGTGTCCTCTTGAAGTAGCCCCAAGCAGAGACTGACGAGAATCACTTTCATTGAAAGGGGTTGCCGAGCTTCCAAAAAACTACGAGTTTCCTGAAATCTCAGCAAACATTTTTTCACCCAATCTTGATGATACCTGCAGGTAATGATCAGTACACCAATCCCACTTGGCTCACAAAATTTCGTTCTTCTAGGTCAAACCGTTCCTTTGCAGTAACCGTTTTCATGTTTAGGTTTCACTCTGTTTTCTCCTATATGGATACATGTAGTTGGAACTCTAAATCAAACACGGTTTGTGCTAGCTCTTTGAAACTTGGCACAATAATGTAGTTCCAAGTTCTATCGCTATGGTTTGTGTCCTACTGAAGTAGCCCCAAGCAGAGACTGACGAGAATCACTTTCATTGAAGGGGTTGCCAATCTTCCAAAAACCTACGAGTTTCCTGAAATCTCAGCAAACATTTTTTCACCCCATCTTGATGATATTTCCATTTAATGATCAGTACACCAATCCCACTTGGCTCACGAAATTTCGTTCTTCTAGGTTAAACCGTTCCTTTGCAGTAACCGTTTTCATGTTTAGGTTTCACTCTGTTTTCTCCTATATGGTTACATGTAGTTGGAACTCTAAATCAAACACGGTTTGTGCTACCTCTTTGAAACTTGGCACAATAATGTAGTTCCAAGTTCTATCGCTATGGTTTGTGTCCTCTTGAAGTAGCCCCAAGCAGAGACTGACGAGAATCACTTTCATTGAAAGGGGTTGCAAAGCTTCCAAAAAACTACGAGTTTCCTGAAATCTCAGCAAACATTTTTTCACCCCATCTTGATGATACTTCCATTTAATGATCAGTACACCATTCCCACTTGGCTCAACAAATTTCGTTCTTCTAGGTTAAACCGTTCCTTTGCAGTAACCCTTTTCATGTTTAGGTTTCACTCTGTTTTCTCCTATATGGAAACATGCAGTTGGAACTCTAAATCAAACACGGTTTGTGCTAGCTCTTTGAAACTTGGCACAATAATGTAGTTCCAAGTTCAATCGCTATTGTTTGTGTACTATTGAAGTAGCCCCAAGCAGAGACTGACGAGAATCTCTTTCATTGAAAGGGGTTGCCAAGCTTCCAAAAAAATACGAGTTAAATGAAATCTCAGCAAACATTTTTTCACCCAATCTTGATGACACTTCCATTTAGTGATCAGTACACCAATCCCACTTGGCTCACCAAATTTCGTTCTTCTAGGTCAACCGTTCCTTTGCAGTAACCGTTCTCATGTTTAGGTTTCACTCTGTTTTCTCCTATATGGATACATGTAGTTGGAACTCTAAATCAAACACGGTTGGTGCTAGCTCTTTGAAACTTGGCACAATAATGTAGTTTCAAGTTCTATCGCTATGGTTTGTGTCCAATTGAAGTAGCCCCAAGCAGAGACTGACGAGAATCACTTTCATTGAAAGGAGTAGCCAAGCTTCCAAAAAACTACGAGTTTCCTGAAATCTCAGCAAACATTTTTTCACCCAATCTTGATGATACTTCCATTTAATGATCAGTACACCAATCCCACTTGACTCACCAAATTTCGTTCTTCTAGGTCAAACCGTTCCTTTGCAGTAACCGTTTTCATGTTTAGGTTTCACTCTGTTTTCTCCTATATGGATACATGTATTTGGAACTCTAAATCAAACACGGTTTGTGCTAGCTCTTTGAAACTTGGCACAATAATGTAGTTTCAAGATCTATCGCTATGGTTTGTGTCCTACTGAAGTAGCCCCAAGCAGAGACTTACGAGAATCACTTTCATTGAAGGGGTTGCCAATCTTCCAAAAAACTACGAGTTTCCTGAAATCTCAGCAAACATTTTTTCACCCCATCTTGATGATATTTCCATTTAATGATCAGTACACCAATCCCACTTGGCTCACGAAATTTCGTTCTTCTAGGTTAAACCGTTCCTTTGCAGTAACCGTTTTCATGTTTAGGTTTCACTCTGTTTTCTCCTATATGGATACATGTAGTTGACTCTGAATCACACACGGTTTGTGCTAGCTCTTTGAAACTTGGCACAATAATGTAGTTCCAAGTTCTATCGCTATGGTTTGTGTTCTATTGAAGTAGCCCCAAGCAGAGACTGACGAGAATCACTTTAATTTGAAAGGGGTTGCCAAGCTTCCAAAAAACTACGAGTTTCCTGAAATCTCAGCGAACATTTTTTCACCCAATCTTGATGATACTTGCAGGTATTGATCAGTACACCCAATCCCACTTGGCTCACAAAATTTCATTCTTCTAGGTCAAACCGTTCCTTTGCAGTAACCGTTTTCATGTTTAGGTTTCACTCTGTTTTCTCCTATATGGATACATGTAGTTGGAACTCTAAATCAAACACGGTTTGTGCTAGCTCTTTGAAACTTGGCACAATAATGTAGTTCCAAGTTCTATCGCTATGGTTTGTGTCCTATTGAAGTAGCCCCAAGCAGAGACTGACGAGAATCACTTTCATTGAAAGGGGTTGCCAAGTTTCCAAAAAACTACGAGTTTCCTGAAATCTCAGCAAACATTTTTTCACCCCATCTTGATGATACTTCCATTTAATGATCAGTACACCAATCCCACTTGGCTCACCAAATTTTGTTCTTCTAGGTTAAACCGTTCCTTTGCAGTAACCTTTTTCATGTTTAGGTTTCACTCTATTTACTCCTATATGGATACATGTAGTTGGAACTCTAAATCAAACACGGTTTGTGCTAGCTCTTTGAAACTTGGCACAATAATGTAGTTCCAAGATCTATCGCTGTGGTTTGTGTCCTACTGAAGTAGCCCCAAGCAGAGACTGACGAGAATCACTTTCATTGAAAGGGGTTGCCAAGCTTCCAAAAAACTACGAGTTTCCTGAAATCTCAGCAAACATGTTTTCACCCAATCTTGATGATACTTGCAGGTAATGATCAGTACACCAATCCCACTTGGCTCACCAAATTTCGTTCTTCTAGGTCAAACCGTTCCTTTGCAGTAACCGTTTTCATGTTTAGGTTTCACTCTGATTTCTCCTATATGGATACATGTAGTTGGAACTCTAAATCAAACACGGTTTGTGCTAGCTCTTTGAAACTTGGCACAATAATGTAGTTCCAAGTTCTATCGCCATGGTTTGTGTCCAATTGAAGTAGCCCCAAGCAGAGACTGATGAGAATCACTTTCATTGAAAGGGGTTGCCAAGCTTCCAAAAAACTACGAGTTTCCTGATATCTCAGCAAACATTTTTTCACCCAATCTTGATGATACTTCCATTTAATGATCAGTACACCAATCCCACTTGGCTCACCAAATTTCGTTCTTCTAGGTTAAACCGTTCCTTTGCAGTAAACGTTTTCATGTTTAGGTTTCACTCTGTTTTCTCCTATATGGATACATGTAGTTGGAACTCTAAATCAAACACGGTTTGTGCTAGCTCTTTGAAACTTGGCACAATAATGTAGTTCCAAGTTGTATCGCTATGGTTTGTGTCCTACTGAAGTAGCCCCAAGCAGAGACTGACGAGAATCACTTTCATTTAAAGGGGTTGCCAAGCTTCCAAAAAACTACGAGTTTCCTGAAATCTCAGCAAACATTTTTTCACCCCATCTTGATGATACTTCCATTTAATGATCCGTACACCAATCCCACTTGGCTCACCAAATTTCGTTCTTTTAGGTTAAACCGTTCCTTTGCAGTAACCGTTTTCATGTTTAGGTTTCACTCTGTTTTCTCCTATATGGATACATGTAGTTGGAACTCTAAATCAAACACGATTTGTTCTAGCTCTTTGAAACTTGGCACAATAATGTAGTTCCAAGTTCTATCGCTATGGTTTGTGTCCTATTGAAGTTCCCCAAGCACAGACTGACGAGAATCACTTTCATTGAAAGGGGTTGCCAAGCTTCCAAAAAACTACTAGTTAAATGAAATCTCAGCAAACATTTTTTCACCCAATCTTGATGATACTTTCATTTAATTATCAGTACTCGAATCCCACTTGGCTCACCAAATTTCCTTCTTCTAGGTTAAACCGTTTCTTTGTAGTTAGCCTTTTCATGTTTAGGTTTCACTCTGTTTTCTCCTTTATGGATACATGCAGATGGAACTCTATATCAAACACGGTTTGTGCTAGCTCTTTGAAACTTGGCACAATAATGTAGTTCCAAGATCTATCGCTATGGTTTGTGTCCTACTGAAGTAGCCCCAAGCAGAGACTGACGAGAATCACTTTCATTTAAAGGGGTTGCCAAGCTTCCAAAAAACTACGAGTTTCCTGAAATCTCAGCAAACATGTTTTCACCCAATCTTGATGATACTTGCAGGTAATGATCAGTACACCAATCCCACTTGGCTCACCAAATTTCGTTCTTCTAGGTCAAACCGTTCCTTTGCAGTAACCGTTTTCATGTTTAGGTTTCACTCTGATTTCTCCTATATGGATACATGTAGTTGGAACTCTAAATCAAACACGGTTTGTGCTAGCTCTTTGAAACTTGGCACAATAATGTAGTTCCAAGTTCTATCGCTATGGTTTGTGTCCTATTGACGTAGCCCCATGCAGAGACTGACGAGAATCACTTTCATTGAAGGGTTTGCCAATCTTCCAAAAAACTACGAGTTTCCTGAAATCTCAGCAAACATTTTTTCACCCCATCTTGATGATATTTCCATTTAATGATCAGTACACCAATCCCACTTGGCTCACCAAATTTCGTTCTTCTAGGTTAAACCGTTCCTTTGCAGTAACCGTTTTCATGTTTAGGTTTCACTCTGTTTTCTCCTATATGGTTACATGTAGTTGGAACTCTAAATCAAACACGGTTTGTGCTAGCTCTTTGAAACTTGGCACAATAATGTAGTTCCAAGTTCTATCGCCATGGTTTGTGTCCAATTGAAGTAGCCCCAAGCAGAGACTGATGAGAATCACTTTCATTGAAAGGGGTTGCCAAGCTTCCAAAAAACTACGAGTTTCCTGATATCTCAGCAAACATTTTTTCACCCAATCTTGATGATACTTCCATTTAATGATCAGTACACCAATCCCACTTGGCTCACCAAATTTCGTTCTTCTAGGTTAAACCGTTCCTTTGCAGTAACCGTTTTCATGTTTAGGTTTCACTCTGTTTTCTCCTATATGGATACATGTAGTTGGAACTCTAAATCAAACACGGTTTGTGCTAGCTCTTTGAAACTTGGCACAATAATGTAGTTCCAAGTTGTATCGCTATGGTTTGTGTTCTACTGAAGTAGCCCCAAGCAGAGACTGACGAGAATCACTTTCATTTAAAGGGGTTGCCAAGCTTCCAAAAACTACGAGTTTCCTGAAATCTCAGCAAACATTTTTTCACCCCATCTTGATGATACTTCCATTTAATGATCCGTACACCAATCCCACTTGGCTCACCAAATTTCGTTCTTCTAGGTTAAACCGTTCCTTTGCAGTAACCGTTTTCATGTTTAGGTTTCACTCTGTTTTCTCCTATATGGATACATGTAGTTGGAACTCTAAATCAAACACGATTTGTTCTAGCTCTTTGAAACTTGGCACAATAATGTAGTTCCAAGTTCTATCGCTATGGTTTGTGTCCTATTGAAGTTCCCCAAGCACAGACTGACGAGAATCACTTTCATTGAAAGGGGTTGCCAAGCTTCCAAAAAACTACTAGTTAAATGAAATCTCAGCAAACATTTTTTCACCCAATCTTGATGATACTTTCATTTAATTATCAGTACAGGAATCCCACTTGGCTCACCAAATTTCCTTCTTCTAGGTTAAACCGTTTCTTTGTAGTAACCCTTTTCATGTTTAGGTTTCACTCTGTTTTCTCCTTTATGGATACATGCAGATGGAACTCTATATCAAACACGGTTTGTGCTAGCTCTTTGAAACTTGGCACAATAATGTAGTTCCAAGATCTATCGCTATGGTTTGTGTCCTACTGAAGTAGCCCCAAGCAGAGACTGACGAGAATCACTTTCATTGAAAGGGGTTGCCAAGCTTCCAAAAAACTACGAGTTTCCTGAAATCTCAGCAAACATGTTTTCACCCAATCTTGATGATACTTGCAGGTAATGATCAGTACACCAATCCCACTTGGCTCACCAAATTTCGTTCTTCTAGGTCAAACCGTTCCTTTGCAGTAACCGTTTTCATGTTTAGGTTTCACTCTGATTTCTCCTATATGGATACATGTAGTTGGAACTCTAAATCAAACACGGTTTGTGCTAGCTCTTTGAAACTTGGCACAATAATGTAGTTCCAAGTTCTATCGCTATGGTTTGTGTCCTATTGAAGTAGCCCCATGCAGAGACTGACGAGAATCACTTTCATTGAAGGGTTTGCCAATCTTCCAAAAAACTACGAGTTTCCTGAAATCTCAGCAAACATTTTTTCACCCCATCTTGATGATATTTCCATTTAATGATCAGTACACCAATCCCACTTGGCTCACCAAATTTCGTTCTTCTAGGTGAAACCGTTCCTTTGCAGTAACCGTTTTCATGTTTAGGTTTCACTCTGTTTTCTCCTATATGGTTACATGTAGTTGGAACTCTAAATCAAACACGGTTTGTGCTAGCTCTTTGAAACTTGGCACAATAATGTAGTTCCAAGTTCTATCGCCATGGTTTGTGTCCAATTGAAGTAGCCCCAAGCAGAGACTGATGAGAATCACTTTCATTGAAAGGGGTTGCCAAGCTTCCAAAAAACTACGAGTTTCCTGATATCTCAGCAAACATTTTTTCACCCAATCTTGATGATACTTCCATTTAATGATCAGTACACCAATCCCACTTGGCTCACCAAATTTCGTTCTTCTAGGTTAAACCGTTCCTTTGCAGTAACCGTTTTCATGTTTAGGTTTCACTCTGTTTTCTCCTATATGGATACATGTAGTTGGAACTCTAAATCAAACACGGTTTGTGCTAGCTCTTTGAAACTTGGCACAATAATGTAGTTCCAAGTTCTATCTCTATGGTTTGTGTCCTACTGAAGTAGCCCCAAGCAGAGACTGACGAGAATCACTTTCATTTAAAGGGGTTGCCAAGCTTCCAAAAAACTACGAGTTTCCTGAAATCTCAGCAAACATTTTTTCACCCCATCTTGATGATACTTCGATTTAATGATCCGTACACCAATCCCACTTGGCTCACCAAATTTCGTTCTTCTAGGTTAAACCGTTCCTTTGCAGTAACCGTTTTCATGTTTAGGTTTCACTCTGTTTTCTCCTATATGGATACATGTAGTGGAACTCTAAATCAAACACGGTTTGTTCTAGCTCTTTGAAACTTGGCACAATAATGTAGTTCCAAGTTCTATCGCTATGGTTTGTGTCCTATTGAAGTTCCCCAAGCCCAGACTGACGAGAATCACTTTCATTGAAAGGGGTTGCCAAGCTTCCAAAAAACTACTAGTTAAATGAAATCTCAGCAAACATTTTTTCACCCAATCTTGATGATACTTTTATTTAATTATCAGTACACGAATCCCACTTGGCTCACCAAATTTCCTTCTTCTAGGTTAAACCGTTTCTTTGTAGTTAGCCTTTTCATGTTTAGGTTTCACTCTGTTTTCTCCTATATGGATACATGTAGTTGGAACTCTAAATCAAACACGGTTGGTGCTAGCTCTTTGAAACTTGGCACAATAATGTAGTTTCAAGTTCTATCGCTATGGTTTGTGTCCTATTGAGGTAGCCCCAAGCAGAGACTGACGAGAATCACTTTCATTGAAAGGAGTAGCCAAGCTTCCAAAAAACTACGAGTTTCCTGAAATCTCAGCAAACATTTTTTCACAAAATCTTGATGATACTTCCATTTAATGATCAGTACACCAATCCCACTTGGCTCACCAAATTTCGTTCTTCTAGGTTAAACCGTTCCTTTGCAGTAACCGTTTTCATGTTTAGGTTTCACTCGGTTTTCTCCTATATGGATATATGTATTTGGAACTCTAAATCAAACACGGTTTGTGCTAGCTCTTTGAAAATTGGCACAATAATGTAGTTAAAAGTTCTATCGGTATGGTTTGTGTCCTCTTGAAGTAGCCCCAAGCAGAGACTGACGAGAATCACTTTCATTGAAAGGGGTTGCCAAGCTTCCAAAAAACTACGAGTTTCCTGAAATCTCAGCAAACATTTTTTCACCCCATCTTGATGATACTTCCATTTCATGATCAGTACACCAATCCCAATTGGCTCAACAAATTTCGTTCTTCTAGGTTAAACCGTTACTTTGCAGTAACGGTTTTCATGTTTAGGTTTCACTCTGTTTTCTCCAATATGGATACATGTAGTTGGACCTCTAAATCAAACACGGTTTGTGCTAGCTCTTTGAAACTTGGCACAATAATGTAGTTCCAAGTTCTATCGCTATGGTTTGTGTCCTATTGAAGTAGCCGCAAGCAGAGACTGACGCGAATCACTTTCATTGAAAGGGGTTGCCAAGCTTCCAAGAAACTACGAGTTTCCTGAAATCTCAGCAAACATTTTTTCACCCCATGTTGAGGATACTTCCATTTAATGATCAGTACACCAATCCCACTTGGCTCACTAAATTTCGTTCTTCTAGGTTAAACCGTTCCTTTGCAGTAACCGTTTTCATGTTTAGGTTTCACTCTGTTTTCTCCTATATGGATACATGTTGTTGGAACTCTAAATCAAACACGGTTTGTGCTAGCTCCTTGAAACTTGGCACAATAATGTAGTTCCAAGTTCAATGGCTATGGTTTGTGTCCTATTCAAGTAGCCCCAAGCAGAGATTGACGAGAATCACTTTCATTGAAAGGGGTTGCCAAGCTTCCAAAAAACTACTAGTTAAATGAAATCTCAGGAAACATTTTTTCACCCAATCTTGATGACACTTACATTTAATGATCAGTACACCAATCCCACTTGGCTCACCAAATTTCGTTCTTTTAGGTCAAACCGTTCCTTTGCAGTAACCGTTTTCATGTTTAGGTTTCACTTTGTTTTCTCCTATATGTAACATGTGGTTGGAACTCTAAATCAAATACGATTTGTGGTAGCGCTTTGAAACGTGGCACAATAATATAGTTCCAAGTTCTATCGCTATGGTTTGTGTCCTCTTGAAGTAGCCCCAAGCAGAGCCTGACGAGAATCACTTTCATTGAAAGGGGTTGCCAAGCTTCCAAAAAACTACGAGTTTCCTGAAATCTCAGCAAACATTTTTTCACCCAATCTTGATGATACTTGCAGGTAATGATCAGTACACCAATCCCACTTGGCTCACCAAATTTCGTTCTTCTAGGTCAAACCGTTCCTTTGCAGTAACCGTTTTCATGTTTAGGTTTCTCTCTGTTTTCTCCTATATGGTTACATGTAGTTGGAACTCTAAATCAAACACGGTTTGTGCTAGCTCTTTGAAACTTGGCACAATAATGTAGTTCCAAGGTCTATCGCTATGGTTTGTGTCCTATTGAAGTAGCCCCAAGCAGAGACTGACGAGAATCACTTTCATTGAAAGGGGTTGCCAAGCTTCCAAAAAACTACGAGTTTCCTGAAATCTCAGCAAACATTTTTTTCACCCCACCTTGATGATATTTCCATTTAATGATCAGTACACCAATCCCACTTGGCTCACCAAATTTCGTTCTTCTAGGTTAAACCGTTCCTTTGCAGTAACCGTTTTCATGTTTAGGTTTCACTCTGTTTTCTCCTATATGAATACATGTAGTTGGAACTCTAAATCAAACACGGTTTGTGCTAGCTATTTGAAACTTGGCACAAGAATGTAGTTCCAAGTTCTATCGCTATGGTTTGTGTCCTATTGAAGTAGCCCCAAGCAGAGACTGACGAGAATCACTTTCATTGAAAGGGGTTGCCAAGCTTCCAAAAAACTACTAGTTAAATGAAATCTCAGCAAACATTTTGTCACCCAATCTTGATGACACTTCCATTTAGTGATCAGTACACCAATGCCCCTTGGCTCACCAAATTTCGTTCTTCTAGGTCAAACCGTTCCTTTGCAGTAACCGTTTTCATGTTTAGGTTTCACTCTGTTTTCTCCTATATGGATACATGTCGTTGGAACTCTAAATCAAACACGGTTTGTGCTAGCTCTTTGAAACTTGGCACAATAATGTAGTTCCAAGTTCTATCGCTATGGTTTGTGTCCTATTGAAGTAGCCCCAAGCAGAGACTGACGAGAATCACTTTCATTGAAAGGGGTTGCCAAGCTTCCAAAAAACTACTAGTTAAATGAAATCTCAGCAAACATTTTTTCACCCAATCTTGATGACACTTCCATTTAATGATCAGTACACCAATCCCCCTTGGCTCACCAAATTTCGTTCTTCTAGGTCTAACCGTTCCTTTGTAGTAACCCTTTTCATGTTTAGGTTTCACTCTGTTTTCTCCTATATGTAACATGTAGTTGGAACTCTAAATCAAACACAATTTGTGGTAGCGCTTTGAAACTTGGCACAATAATATAGTTCCAAGTTCTATCGCTATGGTTTGTGTCCTATTGAAGTAGCCCCAAGCAGAGACTGACGAGAATCACTTTCATTGAATTGGTTGCCAATCTTCCAAAAAACTACGAGTTTCCTGAAATCTCAGCAAACATTTTTTCACCCCATCTTGATGATATTTCCATTTAATGATCAGTACACCAATCCCACTTGGCTCACCAAATTTTGTTCTTCTAGGTTAAACCGTTCCTTTGCAGTAACCGTTTTCATGTGTAGGTTTCACTCTGTTTTCTCCTATATGGTTACATGTAGTTGGAACTCTAAATCAAACACGGTTTGTGCTAGCTCTTTGAAACTTGGCACAATAATGTAGTTCCAACTTCTATCGCTATGGTTTGTGTCCAATTGAAGTAGCCCCAAGCAGAGACTGATGAGTATCACTTTCATTAAAAGGGGTTACCAAGCTTCCAAAAAACTACGAGTTTCCTGATATCTCAGCAAACATTTTTTCACCCAATCTTGATGATACTTCCATTTAATGATCAGTACACCAATCCCACTTGGCTCACCAAATTTCATTCTTCTAGGTTAAACCGTTCCTTTGCAGTAACCGTTTTCATGTTTAGGTTTCACTCTGTTTTCTCCTATATGGATACATGTAGTTGGAACTCTAAATCAAACACGGTTTGTGCTAGCTCTTTGAAACTTGGCACAATAATGTAGTTCCAAGTTCTATCGCTATGGTTTGTGTCCTATTGAAGTAGCCCCAAGCAGAGACTGACCAGAATCACTTTCATTGAAAGGGGTTGCCAAGCTTCCAAAAAACTACGAGTTTCCTGAAATCTCAGCAAACATTTTTTCACCCCATCTTGATGATACTTCCATTTAATGATCAGTACACCAATCCCACTTGGCTCACCAAATTTCGTTCTTCGAGGTTAAACCGTTCCTTTGCAGTAACCGTTTTCATGTTTAGGTTTCACTCTGTTTTCTCCAATATGGATACATGTAGTTGGAAATCTAAATCAAACAAGGTTTGTGCTAGCTCTTTGAAACTTGGCACAATAATGTAGTTCCAAGTTCTATCACTATGGTTTGTGTCCTATTGAAGTAGCCCCAAGGAGAGACTGACGAGAATCACTTTCATTGAAAGGGGTTGCCAAGCTTCCAAAAAACTACGAATTTCCTGAAATCTCAGCAAACATTTTTTCACCCAATCTTGATGATACTTTCATTTAATGATCAGTACACCAATCCCACATGGCTCACCAAATTTCGTTCTTCTAGGTTAAACCGTTCCTTTGCAGTAACCGTTTTCATGTTTAGGTTTCACTCTGTTTTCTCCTATATGGATACATGTAGTTGGAACTCTAAATCAAACACGGTTTGTGCTAGCTCTTTGAAACTTGGAACAAGAATGTAGTTCCAAGTTCTATCGCTATGGTTTGTGTCCTATTGAAGTAGCCCCAAGCAGAGACTGACGAGAATCACTTTCATTGAAAGGGGTTGCCAAGCTTCCAAAAAACTACTAATTAAATGAAATCTCAGAAAAAATTTTTTCACCCAATCTTGATGACACTTCCATTTAATGATCAGTACACCACTCCCACTTGGCTCACCAAATTTCATTCTTCTAGGTTAAACCGTTCCTTTGCAGTATCCGTTTTCATGTTTAGGTTTCACTCTGTTTTCTCCGATATGGATATATGCAGTTGGAACTCTAAATCAAACACGGTTTATGCTAGCTCTTTGAAACTTGTCACAATAATGTAGTTCCAAGTTCTTTCGCTATGGTTTGTGTCCTATTGAAGTAGCCCCAAGCAGAGACTGAGGAGAATCACTTTCATTGAAAGGGGTTGCCAAGCTTCCAAAAAACTACGAGTTTCCTGAAATCTCAGCAAACATTTTTTCACCCAATCTTGATGATACTTCCATTTAATGATCAGTACACCAATCCCACTTGGCTCACCAAATTTCGTTCTTCTACGGTAAACCGTTTCTTTGCAGTTACCCTTTTCATGTTTAGGTTTCACTCTGTTTTCTCCTTTTTGGATACATGCAGATGGAACTCTAAATCAAACACGGTTTATGCTAGCTCTTTGAAACTTGGCAAAATAATGTAGTTCCAAGTTCTATCGCTATGGTTTGTGTCCTATTGAAGTAGCCCCAAGCAGAGACAGACGAGAATCACTTTCATTGAAAGGGGTTGCCAAGCTTCCAAAAAACTACGAGTTTCCTGAAATCTCAGCAAAAATTTTTTCACCCCATCTTGATGATACTTCCATTTAATGATCAGTACACCAATCCCACTTGGCTCACCAAATTTCGTTCTTCTAGGTTAAACCGTTCCTTTGCAGTAACCGTTTTCATGTGTAGGTTTCACTCTGTTTTCTCCTATATGGATACATGTAGTTGGAACTCTAAATCAAACACGGTTTATGCTAGCTCTTTGAAACTTTGCAAAATAATGTAGTTCCAAGTTCTATCGCTATGGTTTGTGTCCTATTGAAGTAGCCCCAAGCAGAGACAGACGAGAATCACTTTCATTGAAAGGGGTTGCCAAGCTTCCAAAAAACTACGAGTTTCCTGAAATCTCAGCAAAAATTTTTTCACCCCATCTTGATGATACTTCCATTTAATGATCAGTACACCAATCCCACTTGGCTCACCAAATTTCATTCTTCTAGGTTAAACCGTTCCTTTGCAGTAACCGTTTTCATGTGTAGGTTTCACTCTGTTTTCTCCTATATGGATACATGTAGTTGGAACTCTAAATCAAACACGGTTTATGCTAGCTCTTTGAAACTTGGCACAATAATGTAGTTCCAAGTTCTATTGCTATGGTTTGTGTCCTATTGAAGTAGCCCCAAGCAGAGACTGACGAGAATCACTTTCATTGAAAGGGGTTGCCAAGCTTCCAAAAAACTACGAGTTTCCTGAAATCTCAGCAAACATTTTTTCACCCCACCGTGATGATACTTCCATTTAATGATCAGTACACCAATCACACTTGGCTCACCAAATTTCGTTCTTCTAGGTTAAACCGTTCCTTTGCAGTAACCCTTTTCATGTTTAGGTTTCACTCTGTTTTCTCCTATATGGATACATGTAGTTGGACCTCTAAATCAAACACGGTTTGTGCTAGCTCTTTGAAACTTGGAACAATAATGTAGTTCCAAGTTCTATCGCTATGGTTTGTGTCCTATTGAAGTAGCCCCAAGCAGAGACTGACGAGAATCACTTTCATTGAAAGGGGTTGCCATGCTTCCAAAAAACTACTACTTTAATGAAATCTCAGCAAACATTTTTTCACCCCATCTTGATGATACTTCCATTTAATGATAAGTACACGAATCCCAATTGGCTCACCAATTTTCATTCTTCTAGGTTAAACCGTACCTTTGCAGTAACCGTTTTCAGGTTTAGGTTTCACTCTGTTTTCTCCTATATGGATACATGTAGTTGGAACTCTAAATCAAACACGGTTTGTGCTAGCTCTTTGAAACTTGGCACAATAATGTAGTTCCAAGTTCTATCACTATTTTTTGTGTCCTATTGAAGTAGCCCCAAGCAGAGACTGACGAGAATCACTTTCATTGAGGGGTTGCCAAGCTTCCAAAAAACTACGAGTTTCCTGAAATCTCAGCAAACATTTTTTTCACCCCATCTTGATGATATTTCCATTTAATGATCAGTACACCAATCGCACTTGGCTCACCAAATTTCGTTCATCTAGGTTAAACCGTTCCTTTGCAGTAACCGTTTTCATGTTTAGGTTTCACTCTGTTTTCTCCTATATGGATACATGTAGTTGGAACTCTAAAGCAAACACGGTTTGTGCTAGCTCTGTGAAACTTGGCACAAGAATGTAGTTCCAAGTTCTATCGCTATGGTTTGTGTCCTATTGAAGTAGCCACAAGCAGAGACTGACGAGAATCACTTTCATTGAAATGGGTTGCCAAGCTTCCCAAAAACTACAAGTTTCCTGAAATATCAGCGAATATTTTTTCACCCCATGTTGATGATACTTCCATTTAATGATGAGTACACCAATCCCACTTGGCTCACCAAATTTCGTTCTTCTAGGTTAAACCGTTCCTTTGCAGTAACCGTTTTCATGTTTAGGTTTCACTCTGTTTTCTCCTATATGGATACATGTAGTTGGAACTCTAAATCAAACACGGTATGTGCTAGCTCTTTGAAACTTGGCACAAGAATGTAGTTCCAAGTTCTATCGCTATGGTTTGTGTCCTATTGAAGTAGCCCCAAGCAGAGACTGACGAGAATCACTTTCATTGAAAGGGGTTGCCAAGCTTCCAAAAAACTACTAGTTAAATGAAATCTCAGCAAACATTTTTTCACCCCATCTTGATGATACTTCCATTTAATGATCAGTACACGAATCCCAATTGACTCACCAAATTTCATTCTTCTAGGTTAAACCGTACCTTTGCCGTAACCGTTTTCATGTTTAGGTTTCACTCTGTTTTCTCCTATATGGATACATGTAGTTGGAACTCTAAATCAAACACGGTTTGTGCTAGCTCTTTGAAACTTGGCACAAGAATGTAGTTCCAAGTTCTATCGCTATGGTTTGTGTCCTATTGAAGTAGCCCCAAGCAGAGACTGACGAGAATCACTTTCATTGAAAGGGGTTGCCAAGCTTCCAAAAAACTACGAGTTTCCTGAAATCTCAGCAAACATTTTTTTCAACCCACCTTGATGATATTTGCATTTAATGATCAGTACACCAATCCCACTTGGCTCACCAAATTTCGTTCTTCTAGGTTAAACCGTTCCTTTGCAGTAACCGTTTTCATGTTTAGGTTTCACTCTGTTTTGTCCTATATGAATACATGTAGTTGGAACTCTAAATCAAACACGGTTTGTGCTAGCTCTTTGAAACTTGGCACAAGAATGTAGTTCCAAGTTCTATCGCTATGGTTTGTGTCCTATTGAAGTAGCCCCAAGCAGAGACTGACGAGAATCACTTTCATTGAAAGGGGTTGCCAAGCTTCCAAAAAACTACTAGTTAAATGAAATCTCAGCAAACATTTTTTCACCCAATCTTGATGACACTTCCATTTAGTGATCAGTACACCAATCCCCCTTGGCTCACCAAATTTCGTTCTTCTAGGTCAAACCGTTCCTTTGCAGTAACCGTTTTCATGTTTAGGTTTCACTCTGTTTTCTCCTATATGGATACATGTCGTTGGAACTCTAAATCAAACACGGTTTGTGCTAGCTCTTTGAAACTTGGCACAATAATGTAGTTCCAAGTTCTATCGCTATGGTTTGTGTCCTATTGAAGTAGCCCCAAGCAGAGACTGACGAGAATCACTTTCATTGAAAGGGGTTGCCAAGCTTCCAAAAAACTACTAGTTAAATGAAATCTCAGCAAACATTTTTTCACCCAATCTTGATGACACTTCCATTTAATGATCAGTACACCAATCCCCCTTGGCTCACCAAATTTCGTTCTTCTAGGTCTAACCGTTCCTTTGTAGTAACCCTTTTCATGTTTAGGTTTCACTCTGTTTTCTCCTATATGTAACATGTAGTTGGAACTCTAAATCAAACACAATTTGTGGTAGCGCTTTGAAACTTGGCACAATAATATAGTTCCAAGTTCTATCGCTATGGTTTGTGTCCTATTGAAGTAGCCCCAAGCAGAGACTGACGAGAATCACTTTCATTGAATTGGTTGCCAATCTTCCAAAAAACTACGAGTTTCCTGAAATCTCAGCAAACATTTTTTCACCCCATCTTGATGATATTTCCATTTAATGATCAGTACACCAATCCCACTTGGCTCACCAAATTTCGTTCTTCTAGGTTAAACCGTTCCTTTGCAGTAACCGTTTTCATGTGTAGGTTTCACTCTGTTTTCTCCTATATGGTTACATGTAGTTGGAACTCTAAATCAAACACGGTTTGTGCTAGCTCTTTGAAACTTGGCACAATAATGTAGTTCCAACTTCTATCGCTATGGTTTGTGTCCAATTGAAGTAGCCCCAAGCAGAGACTGATGAGTATCACTTTCATTAAAAGGGGTTACCAAGCTTCCAAAAAACTACGAGTTTCCTGATATCTCAGCAAACATTTTTTCACCCAATCTTGATGATACTTCCATTTAATGATCAGTACACCAATCCCACTAGGCTCACCAAATTTCATTCTTCTAGGTTAAACCGTTCCTTTGCAGTAACCGTTTTCATGTTTAGGTTTCACTCTGTTTTCTCCTATATGGATACATGTAGTTGGAACTCTAAATCAAACACGGTTTGTGCTAGCTCTTTGAAACTTGGCACAATAATGTAGTTCCAAGTTCTATCGCTATGGTTTGTGTCCTATTGAAGTAGCCCCAAGCAGAGACTGACCAGAATCACTTTCATTGAAAGGGGTTGCCAAGCTTCCAAAAAACTACGAGTTTCCTGAAATCTCAGCAAACATTTTTTCACCCCATCTTGATGATACTTGCATTTAATGATCAGTACACCAATCCCACTTGGCTCACCAAATTTCGTTCTTCTAGGTTAAACCGTTCCTTTGCAGTAACCGTTTTCATGTTTAGGTTTCACTCTGTTTTCTCCAATATGGATACATGTAGTTGGAAATCTAAATCAAACAAGGTTTGTGCTAGCTCTTTGAAACTTGGCACAATAATGTAGTTCCAAGTTCTATCACTATGGTTTGTGTCCTATTGAAGTAGCCCCAAGGAGAGACTGACGAGAATCACTTTCATTGAAAGGGGTTGCCAAGCTTCCAAAAAACTACGAATTTCCTGAAATCTCAGCAAACATTTTTTCACCCAATCTTGATGATACTTTCATTTAATGATCAGTACACCAATCCCACTTGGCTCACCAAATTTCGTTCTTCTAGGTTAAACCGTTCCTTTGCAGTAACCGTTTTCATGTTTAGGTTTCACTCTGTTTTCTCCTATATGGATACATGTAGTTGGAACTCTAAATCAAACACGGTTTGTGCTAGCTCTTTGAAACTTGGAACAAGAATGTAGTTCCAAGTTCTATCGCTATGGTTTGTGTCCTATTGAATTAGCCCCAAGCAGAGACTGACGAGAATCACTTTCATTGAAAGGGGTTGCCAAGCTTCCAAAAAACTACTAATTAAATGAAATCTCAGAAAAAATTTTTTCACCCAATCTTGATGACACTTCCATTTAATGATCAGTACACCAATCCCACTTGGCTCACCAAATTTCATTCTTCTAGGTTAAACCGTTCCTTTGCAGTATCCGTTTTCATGTTTAGGTTTCACTCTGTTTTCTCCGATATGGATATATGCAGTTGGAACTCTAAATCAAACACGGTTTATGCTAGCTCTTTGAAACTTGTCACAATAATGTAGTTCCAAGTTCTTTCGCTATGGTTTGTGTCCTATTGAAGTAGCCCCAAGCAGAGACTGAGGAGAATCACTTTCATTGAAAGGGGTTGCCAAGCTTCCAAAAAACTACGAGTTTCCTGAAATCTCAGCAAACATTTTTTCACCCAATCTTGACGATACTTCCATTTAATGATCAGTACACCAATCCCACTTGGCTCACCAAATTTCGTTCTTCTACGGTAAACCGTTTCTTTGCAGTTACCCTTTTCATGTTTAGGTTTCACTCTGTTTTCTCCTTTTTGGATACATGCAGATGGAACTCTAAATCAAACACGGTTTATGCTAGCTCTTTGAAACTTGGCAAAATAATGTAGTTCCAAGTTCTATCGCTATGGTTTGTGTCCTATTGAAGTAGCCCCAAGCAGAGACAGACGAGAATCACTTTCATTGAAAGGGGTTGCCAAGCTTCCAAAAAACTACGAGTTTCCTGAAATCTCAGCAAAAATTTTTTCACCCCATCTTGATGATACTTCCATTTAATGATCAGTACACCAATCCCACTTGGCTCACCAAATTTCATTCTTCTAGGTTAAACCGTTCCTTTGCAGTAACCGTTTTCATGTGTAGGTTTCACTCTGTTTTCTCCTATATGGATACATGTAGTTGGAACTCTAAATCAAACACGGTTTATGCTAGCTCTTTGAAACTTGGCACAATAATGTAGTTCCAAGTTTATTGCTATGGTTTGTGTCCTATTGAAGTAGCCCCAAGCAGAGACTGACGAGAATCACTTTCATTGAAAGGGGTTGCCAAGCTTCCAAAAAACTACGAGTTTCCTGAAATCTCAGCAAACATTTTTTCACCCCACCGTGATGATACTTCCATTTAATGATCAGTACACCAATCACACTTGGCTCACCAAATTTCGTTCTTCTAGGTTAAACCGTTCCTTTGCAGTAACCGTTTTCATGTTTAGGTTTCACTCTGTTTTCTCCTATATAGATACATGTAGTTGGAACTCTAAATCAAACACGGTTTGTGCTAGCTCTTTGAAACTTGGCACAATAATGTAGTTCCAAGTTCTATCGCTATGGTTTGTGTCCTATTGAAGTAGCCCCAAGCAGAGACTGACGAGAATCACTTTCATTGAAATGGGTTGCCAAGCTTCCCAAAAACTACAAGTTTCCTGAAATCTCAGCAAATATTTTTTAACCCCATGTTGATGATACTTCCATTTAATGATGAGTACACCAATCCCACTTGGCTCACCAAATTTCGTTCTTATAGGTTAAACCGTTCCTTTGCAGTAACCGTTTTCATGTTTAGGTTTCACTCTGTTTTCTCCTATATGGATACATGTAGTTGGAACTCTAAATCAAACACGGTTTGTGCTAGCTCTTTGAAACTTGGCACAATAATGTAGTTCCAAGTTCTATCGCTATGGTTTGTGTCCTATTGAAGTAGCCCCAAGCAGAGACTGATGAGAATCACTTTCATTGAAAGGGGTTGCCATGCTTCCAAAAAACTACTACTTTAATGAAATCTCAGCAAACATTTTTTCACCCCATCTTGATGATTCTTCCATTTAATGATAAGTACACGAATCCCAATTGGCTCACCAATTTTCATTCTTCTAGGTTAAACCGTACCTTTGCAGTAACCGTTTTCAGGTTTAGGTTTCACTCTGTTTTCTCCTATATGGATACATGTAGTTGGAACTCTAAATCAAACACGGTTTGTGCTAGCTCTTTGAAACTTCGCACAATAATGTAGTTCCAAGTTCTATCACTATTTTTTGTTTCCTATTGAAGTAGCCCCAAGCAGAGACTGACGAGAATCACTTTCATTGAGGGGTTGCCAAGCTTCCAAAAAACTACGAGTTTCCTGAAATCTCAGCAAACATTTTTTTCACCCCATCTTCATGATATTTCCATTTAATGATCAGTACACCAATCGCACTTGGCTCACCAAATTTCGTTCATCTAGGTTAAACCGTTCCTTTGCAGTAACCGTTTTCATGTTTAGGTTTCACTCTCTTTTCTCCTATATGGATACATGTAGTTGGAACTCTAAAGCAAACACGGTTTGTGCTAGCTCTGTGAAACTTGGCACAAGAATGTAGTTCCAAGTTCTATCGCTATGGTTTGTGTCCTATTGAAGTAGCCCCAAGCAGAGACTGACGAGAATCACTTTCATTGAAATGGGTTGCCAAGCTTCCCAAAAACTACAAGTTTCCTGAAATCTCAGCAAATATTTTTTAACCCCATGTTGATGATACTTCCATTTAATGATGAGTACACCAATCCCACTTGACTCACAAAATTTCGTTCTTATAGGTTAAACCGTTCCTTTGCAGTAACCGTTTTCATGTTTAGGTTTCACTCTGTTTTCTCCTATATGGATACATGTAGTTGGAACTCTAAATCAAACACGGTTTGTGCTAGCTCTTTGAAACTTGGCACAATAATGTAGTTCCAAGTTCTATCGCTATGGTTTGTGTCCTATTGAAGTAGCCCCAAGCAGAGACTGACGAGAATCACTTTCATTGAAAGGGGTTGCCATGCTTCCAAAAAACTACAACTTTAATGAAATCTCAGCAAACATTTTTTCACCCCATCTTGATGATACTTCCATTTAATGATAAGTACACGAATCCCAATTGGCTCACCAATTTTCATTCTTCTAGGTTAAACCGTACCTTTGCAGTAACCGTTTTCAGGTTTAGGTTTCACTCTGTTTTCTCCTATATGGATACATGTAGTTGGAACTCTAAATCAAACACGGTTTGTGCTAGCTCTTTGAAACTTGGCACAAGAATGTAGTTCCAAGTTCTATCGCTATGGTTTGTGTCCTATTGAAGTATCCCCAAGCAGAGACTGACGAGAATCACTTTCATTGAAAGGGGTTGCCAAGCTTCCAAAAAACTACGAGTTTCCTGAAATCTCAGCAAACATTTTTTTCACCCCACCTTGATGATATTTCCATTTAATGATCAGTACACCAATCCCACTTGGCTCACCAAATTTCGTTCTTCTAGGTTAAACCGTTCCTTTGCAGTAACCGTTTTCATGTTTAGGTTTCACTCTGTTTTCTCCTATATGAATACATGTAGTTGGAACTCTAAATCAAACACGGTTTGTGCTAGCTCTTTGAAACTTGGCACAAGAATGTAGTTCCAAGTTCTATCGCTATGGTTTGTGTCCTATTGAAGTAGCCCCAAGCAGAGACTGACGAGAATCACTTTCATTGAAAGGGGTTGCCAAGCTTCCAAAAAACTACTAGTTAAATGAAATCTCAGCAAACATTTTTTCACCCAATCTTGATGACACTTCCATTTAGTGATCAGTACACCAATCCCCCTTGGCTCACCAAATTTCGTTCTTCTAGGTCAAACCGTTCCTTTGCAGTAACCGTTTTCATGTTTAGGTTTCACTCTGTTTTCTCCTATATGGATACATGTCGTTGGAACTCTAAATCAAACACGGTTTGTGCTAGCTCTTTGAAACTTGGCACAATAATGTAGTTCCAAGTTCTATCGCTATGGTTTGTGTCCTATTGAAGTAGCCCCAAGCAGAGACTGACGAGAATCACTTTCATTGAAAGGGGCTGCCAAGCTTCCAAAAAACTACTAGTTAAATGAAATCTCAGCAAACATTTTTTCACCCAATCTTGATGACACTTCCATTTAATGATCAGTACACCAATCCCCCTTGGCTCACCAAATTTCGTTCTTCTAGGTCTAACCGTTCCTTTGCAGTAACCGCTTTCATGTTTAGGTTTCACTCTGTTTTCTCCTATATGGATACATGTAGTTGGAACTCTAAATCAAACACGGTTTGTGCGAGCTCTTTGGAAACTTGGCACAATAATGTAGTTCCAAGTTCTATCGCTATGGTTTGTGTCCTATTGAAGTAGCCCCAAGCAGAGACTGACGAGAATCACTTTCATTTGTAAGGGGTTGCCAAGCTTCAAAAAAACGGCGAGTTGCCTGAAATCTCAGCAAATCTTTTTTCACCCAATCTTGATGATACTTGCAGGTAATTATCAGTACACAAATCCCACTTGGCTCACCAAATTTCGTTCTTCTAGGTCAAACCGTTCCTTTGCAGTATCCGTTTTCATGTTTAGGTTTCACTCTGTTTTCTCCGATATGGATATATGCAGTTGGAACTCTAAATCAAACACGGTTTATGCTAGCTCTTTGAAACTTGTCACAATAATGTAGTTCCAAGTTCTTTCGCTATGGTTTGTGTCCTATTGAAGTAGCCCCAAGCAGAGACTGAGGAGAATCACTTTCATTGAAAGGGGTTGCCAAGCTTCCAAAAAACTACGAGTTTCCTGAAATCTCAGCAAACATTTTTTCACCCAATCTTGATGATACTTCCATTTAATGATCAGTACACCAATCCCACTTGGCTCACCAAATTTCGTTCTTCTACGGTAAACCGTTTCTTTGCAGTTACCCTTTTCATGTTTAGGTTTCACTCTGTTTTCTCCTTTTTGGATACATGCAGATGGAACTCTAAATCAAACACGGTTTATGCTAGCTCTTTGAAACTTGGCAAAATAATGTAGTTCCAAGTTCTATCGCTATGGTTGTGTCCTATTGAAGTAGCCCCAAGCAGAGACAGACGAGAATCACTTTCATTGAAAGGGGTTGCCAAGCTTCCAAAAAACTACGAGTTTCCTGAAATCTCAGCAAAAATTTTTTCACCCCATCTTGATGATACTTCCATTTAATGATCAGTACACCAATCCCACTTGGCTCACCAAATTTCATTCTTCTAGGTAAACCGTTCCTTTGCAGTAACCGTTTTCATGTGTAGGTTTCACTCTGTTTTCTCCTATATGGATACATGTAGTTGGAACTCTAAATCAAACACGGTTTGTGCTAGCTCTTTGAAACTTGGCACAATAATGTAGTTCCAAGTTCTATCGCTATGGTTTGTGTCCTATTGAAGTAGCCCCAAGCAGAGACTGACGAGAATCACTTTCATTGAAATGGGTTGCCAAGCTTCCCAAAAACTACAAGTTTCCTGAAATCTCAGCAAATATTTTTTAACCCCATGTTGATGATACTTCCATTTAATGATGAGTACACCAATCCCACTTGGCTCACCAAATTTCGTTCTTATAGGTTAAACCGTTCCTTTGCAGTAACCGTTTTCATGTTTAGGTTTCACTCTGTTTTCTCCTATATGGATACATGTAGTTGGAACTCTAAATCAAACACGGTTTGTGCTAGCTCTTTGAAACTTGGCACAATAATGTAGTTCCAAGTTCTATCGCTATGGTTTGTGTCCTATTGAAGTAGGCCCCAAGCAGAGACTGATGAGAATCACTTTCATTGAAAGGGGTTGCCATGCTTCCAAAAAACTACTACTTTAATGAAATCTCAGCAAACATTTTTCACCCCATCTTGATGATACTTCCATTTAATGATAAGTACACGAATCCCAATTGGCTCACCAATTTTCATTCTTCTAGGTTAAACCGTACCTTTGCAGTAACCGTTTTCAGGTTTAGGTTTCACTCTGTTTTCTCCTATATGGATACATGTAGTTGGAACTCTAAATCAAACACGGTTTGTGCTAGCTCTTTGAAACTTCGCACAATAATGTAGTTCCAAGTTCTATCACTATTTTTTGTGTCCTATTGAAGTAGCCCCAAGCAGAGACTGACGAGAATCACTTTCATTGAGGGGTTGCCAAGCTTCCAAAAACTACGAGTTTCCTGAAATCTCAGCAAACATTTTTTTCACCCCATCTTCATGATATTTCCATTTAATGATCAGTACACCAAATCGCACTTGGCTCACCAAATTTCGTTCATCTAGGTTAACCGTTCCTTTGCAGTAACCGTTTTCATGTTTTGTTTCACTCTCTTTTCTCCTATATGGATACATGTAGTTGGAACTCTAAAGCAAACACGGTTTGTGCTAGCTCTGTGAAACTTGGCACAAGAATGTAGTTCCAAGTTCTATCGCTATGGTTTGTGTCCTATTGAAGTAGCCCCAAGCAGAGACTGACGAGAATCACTTTCATTGAAAGGAGTAGCCAAGCTTCCAAAAAACTACGAGTTTCCTGAAATCTCAGCAAACATTTTTTCACCCAATCTTGATGATACTTCCATTTAATGATCAGTACACCAATCCCACTTGGCTCACCAAATTTCGTTCTTCTACGGTAAACCGTTTCTTTGCAGTTACCCTTTTCATGTTTAGGTTTCACTCTGTTTTCTCCTTTTTGGATACATGCAGATGGAACTCTAAATCAAACACGGTTTATGCTAGCTCTTTGAAACTTGGCAAAATAATGTAGTTCCAAGTTCTATCGCTATGGTTTGTGTCCTATTGAAGTAGCCCCAAGCAAGACAGACGAGAATCACTTTCATTGAAAGGGGTTGCCAAGCTTCCAAAAAACTACGAGTTTCCTGAAATCTCAGCAAAAATTTTTTCACCCCATCTTGATGATACTTCCATTTAATGATCAGTACACCAATCCCACTTGGCTCACCAAATTTCATTCTTCTAGGTTAAACCGTTCCTTTGCAGTAACCGTTTTCATGTGTAGGTTTCACTCTGTTTTCTCCTATATGGATACATGTAGTTGGAACTCTAAATCAAACACGGTTTATGCTAGCTCTTTGAAACTTGGCACAATAATGTAGTTCCAAGTTCTATTGCTATGGTTTGTGTCCTATTGAAGTAGCCCCAAGCAGAGACTGACGAGAATCACTTTCATTGAAAGGGGTTGCCAAGCTTCCAAAAAACTACGAGTTTCCTGAAATCTCAGCAAACATTTTTTCACCCCACCGTGATGATACTTCCATTTAATGATCAGTACACCAATCACACTTGGCTCACCAAATTTCGTTCTTCTAGCTTAAACCGTTCCTTTGCAGTAACCGTTTTCATGTTTAGGTTTCACTCTGTTTTCTCCTATATAGATACATGTAGTTGGAACTCTAAATCAAACACGGTTTGTGCTAGCTCTTTGAAACTTGGCACAATAATGTAGTTTCAAGTTCTATCGCTATGGTTTGTGTCCTATTGAAGTAGCCCCAAGCAGAGACTGACGAGAATCACTTTCATTGAAATGGGTTGCCAAGCTTCCCAAAAACTACAAGTTTCCTGAAATCTCAGCAAATATTTTTTAACCCCATGTTGATGATACTTCCATTTAATGATGAGTACACCAATCCCACTTGGCTCACCAAATTTCGTTCTTATAGGTTAAACCGTTCCTTTGCAGTAACCGTTTTCATGTTTAGGTTTCACTCTGTTTTCTCCTATATGGATACATGTAGTTGGAACTCTAAATCAAACACGGTTTGTGCTAGCTCTTTGAAACTTGGCACAATAATGTAGTTCCAAGTTCTATCGCTATGGTTTGTGTCCTATTGAAGTAGCCCCAAGCAGAGACTGACGAGAATCACTTTCATTGAAAGGGGTTGCCATGCTTCCAAAAAACTACTACTTTAATGAAATCTCAGCAAACATTTTTTCACCCCATCTTGATGATACTTCCATTTAATGATAAGTACACGAATCCCAATTGGCTCACCAATTTTCATTCTTCTAGGTTAAACTGTACCTTTGCAGTAACTGTTTTCAGGTTTAGGTTTCACTCTGTTTTCTCCTATATGGATACATGTAGTTGGAACTCTAAATCAAACACGGTTTGTGCTAGCTCTTTGAAACTTGGCACAATAATGTAGTTCCAAGTTCTATCACTATTTTTTGTGTCCTATTGAAGTAGCCCCAAGCAGAGACTGACGAGAATCACTTTCATTGAGGGGTTGCCAAGCTTCCAAAAAACTACGAGTTTCCTGAAATCTCAGCAAACATTTTTTTTCACCCCATCTTGATGATATTTCCATTTAATGATCAGTACACCAATCGCACTTGGCTCACCAAATTTCGTTCATCTAGGTTAAACCATTCCTTTGCAGTAACCGTTTTCATGTTTAGGTTTCACTCTGTTTTCTCCTATATGGATACATGTAGTTGGAACTCTAAAGCAAACACGGTTTGTGCTAGCTCTGTGAAACTTGGCACAAGAATGTAGTTCCAAGTTCTATCGCTATGGTTTGTGTCCTATTGAAGTAGCCACAAGCAGAGACTGACGAGAATCACTTTCATTGAAATGGGTTGCCAAGCTTCCCAAAAACTACAAGTTTCCTGAAATCTCAGCGAATATTTTTTCACCCCATGTTGATGATACTTCCATTTAATGATGAGTACACCAATCCCACTTGGCTCACCAAATTTCGTTCTTCTAGGTTAAACCGTTCCTTTGCAGTAACCGTTTTCATGTTTAGGTTTCACTCTGTTTTCTCCTATATGGATACATGTAGTTGGAACTCTAAATCAAACACGGTTTGTGCTAGCTCTTTGAAACTTGGAACAATAATGTAGTTCCAAGTTCTATCGCTATGGTTTGTGTCCTATTGAAGTAGCCCCAAGCAGAGACTGACGAGAATCACTTTCATTGAAAGGGGTTGCCAAGCTTCCAAAAAACTACTAGTTAAATGAAATCTCAGCAAACATTGTTTCACCCCATCTTGTTGATACTTCCATTTAATGATCAGTAGACGAATCCCAATTGACTCACCAAATTTCATTCTTCTAGGTAAACCGTACCTTTGCCGTAACCGTTTTCATGTTTAGGTTTCACTCTGTTTTCTCCTATATGGATACATGTAGTTGGAACTCTAAATCAAACACGGTTTGTGCTAGCTCTTTGAAACTTGGCACAAGAATGTAGTTCCAAGTTCTATCGCTATGGTTTGTGTCCTATTGAAGTAGCCCCAAGCAGAGACTGACTTGAATCACTTTCATTGAAAGGGGTTGCCAAGCTTCCAAAAAACTACGAGGTTCCTGAAATCTCAGCAAACATTTTTTTCACCCCACCTTGATGATATTTCCATTTAATGATCAGTACATCAATCCCACTTGGCTCACCAAATTTCGTTCTTCTAGGTTAAACCGTTCCTTTGCAGTAACCGTTTTCATGTTTAGGTTTCACTCTGTTTTCTCCTATATGGATACATGTAGTTGGAACTCTAAATCAAACACGGTTTGTGCTAGCTCTTTGAAACTTGGCACAATAATGTAGTTCCAAGTTCTATCGCTATGGTTTGTGTCCTATTGAAGTAGCCCCAAGTAGAGACTGACGAGAATCACTTTCATTGAAAGGGGTTGCCAAGCTTCCAAAAAACTACTAGTTAAATGAAATCTCAGCAAACATTTTTTCACCCCATCTTGATGATACTTCCATTTAATGATCAGTACACGAATCCCAATTGACTCACCAAATTTCATTCTTCTAGGTTAAACCGTACCTTTGCCGTAACCGTTTTCATGTTTAGGTTTCACTCTGTTTTCTCCTATATGGATACATGTAGTTGGAACTCTAAATCAAAAACGGTTTGTGCTAGCTCTTTGAAACTTGGCACAAGAATGTAGTACCAAGTTCTATCGCTATGGTTTGTGTACTATTGAAGAAGCCCCAAGCAGAGACTGACGAGAATCACTTTCATTGAAAGGGGTTGCCAAGCTTCCAAAAAACTACGAGTTTCCTGAAATCTCAGCAAACATTTTTTTCACCCCACCTTGATGATATTTCCATTTAATGATCAGTACACCAATCCCACTTGGCTCACCAAATTTCGTTCTTCTAGGTTAAACCGTTCCTTTGCAGTAACCGTTTTCATGTTTAGGTTTCACTCTGTTTTCTCCTATATGAATACATGTAGTTGGAACTCTAAATCAAACACGGTTTGTGCTAGCTCTTTGAAACTTGGCACAAGAATGTAGTTCCAAGTTCTATCGCTATGGTTTGTGTCCTATTGAAGTAGCCACAAGCAGAGACTGACGAGAATCACTTTCATTGAAAGGGGTTGCCAAGCTTCCAAAAAACTACTAGTTAAATGAAATCTCAGCAAACATTTTTTCACCCAATCTTGATGACACTTCCATTTAGTGATCAGTACACCAATCCCCCTTGGCTCACCAAATTTCGTTCTTCTAGGTCAAACCGTTCCTTTGTAGTAACCGTTTTCATGTTTAGGTTTCACTCTGTTTTCTCCTATATGTAACATGTAGTTGGAACTCTAAATCAAACACAATTTGTGGTAGCGCTTTGAAACTTGGCACAATAATACAGTTCCAAGTTCTATCGCTATGGTTTGTGTCCTATTGAAGTAGCCCCAAGCAGAGACTGACGAGAATCACTTTCATTGAAAGATGTTGCCAAGCTTCCAAAATCTACAAGTTTCCTGAAATCTCAGCAAACATTTTTTCACCCAATCTTGATGACACTTGCAGGTAATGATCAGTACACCAATCCCACTTGGCTCACCAAATTTCGTTCTTCTAGGTCAAACCGTTCTTTTGCAGTAACCATTTTCATGTTTAGGTTTCACTCTGTTTTCTCCTATATGGATACAGGTAGTTGGAACTCTAAATCAAACACGGTTTGTGCTAGCTCTTTGAAACTTGGCACAATAATGTAGTTCCAAGTTCTATCGCTATGGTTTGTGTCCTATTGAAATAGCCCCAAGCAGAGACTGACGAGAATCACTTTCATTGAAGGGGTTGCCAATCTTCCAAAAAACTACGAGTTTCCTTAAATCTCAGCAAACATTTTTTCACCCCATCTTGATGATATTTCCATTTAATGATCAGTACAACAATCCCACTTGGCTCACCAAATTTCGTTCTTCTAGGTTAAACCGTTCCTTTGCAGTAACCGTTTTCATGTTTAGGTTTCACTCTGTTTTCTCCTATATGGTTACATGTAGTTGGAACTCTAAATCAAACACGGTTTGTGCTAGCTCTTTGAAACTTGGCACAATAATGTAGTTCCACGTTCTATCGCTATGGTTTGTGTCCTATTGAAGTAGCCCCAAGCAGAGACTGACGAGAATCACTTTCATTGAAAGGGGTTGCCAAGCTTCCAAAAATCTACGAGTTTCCTGAAATCTCAGCAAACATTTTTTCACCCAATCTTGATGATACTTCCATTTAAGGATCCGTACACCAATCGCACTTGGCTCACCAAATTTCGTTCTTCTAGGTTAAACCGTACCTTTGCAGTAACCGTTTTCATGTTTAGGTTCACTCTGTTTTCTCCTATATGGATACATGTAGTTGGAACTCTAAATCAAACACGGTTTGTGCTAGCTCTTTGAAACTTGGCACAATAATGTAGTTCCAACTTCTATCGCTATGGTTTGTGTCCTATTGAAGTAGCCCCAAGCAGAGACTGACTAGAATCACTTTCATTGAAAGGGGTTGCCAAGCTTCCAAAACACTGCTAGTTAAATGAAATCTCAGCAAACATTTTTTCACCCAATCTTGATGATACTTTCATTTAATTATCAGTACACGAATCCCACTTGGCTCACCAAATTTCGTTCTTCTAGGTTAAACCGTTTCTTTGTAGTAACCCTTTTCATGTTTAGGTTTCACTCTGTTTTCTCCTATATGGATACATGTAGTTGGAACTCTAAATCAAACCCGGTTGGTGCTAGCTCTTTGAAACTTGGCACAATAATGTAGTTCCAAGTTCTATCGCTATGGTTTGTGTCCTATTGAAGTAGCCCCAAGCAGAGACTGACGAGAATCACTTTCATTGAAAGGGGTTGCCAAGCTTCCAAAAAACTACGAGTTTCCTGAAATCTCAGCAAACATTTTTTCACCCAATCTTGATGATACTTCCATTTAATGATCAGTACACCAATCGCACTTGGCTCACCAAATTTCGTTCTTCTAGGTTAAACCGTTCATTTGCAGTAACCGTTTTCATGTTTAGGTTTCACTCTGTTTTCTCCTATATGGATATATGTATTTGGAACTCTAAATCAAACACGGTTTGTGCTAGCTCTTTGAAACTTGGCACAATAATGTAGTTAAAAGTTCTATCGGTATGGTTTGTGTCCTCTTGAAGTAGCCCCAAGCAGAGACTGACGAGAATCACTTTCATTGAAAGGGGTTGCCGAGCTTCCAAAAAACTACGAGTTTCCTGAAATCTCAGCAAACATTTTTTCACCCCATCTTGATGATATTTCCATTTAATGATCAGTACACCAATCCCACTTGGCTCACCAAATTTCGGTCTTCTACGTTAAACCGTTCCTTTGCAGTAACCGTTTTCATGTTTAGGTTTCACTCTGTTTTCTCCTATATGGTTACATGTAGTTGGAACTCTAAATCAAACACGGTTTGTGCTAGCTCTTTGATACTTAGCACAATAATGTAGTTCCAAGTTCTATCGCTATGGTTTGTGTCCTCTTGAAGTAGCCACAAGCAGAGACTGACGAGAATCACTTTCATTGAAAGGGGTTGCCAAGCTTCCAAAAAACTACGAGTTTCCTGATATCTCAGCAAACATTTTTTCACCCAATCTTGATGATACTTCCATTTAATGATCAGTACACCAATCCCACTTGGCTCACCAAATTTCGTTCTTCTAGGTTAAACCGTTCCTTTGCAGTAACCGTTTTCATGTTTAGGTTTCACTCTGTTTTCTCCTATATGGATACATGTAGTTGGAACTCTAAATCAAACACGGTTTGTGCTAGCTCTTTGAAACTTGGCACAATAATGTAGTTCCAAGTTCTATCGCTATGGTTTGTGTCCTATTGAAGTAGCCCCAAGCAGAGACTGACGAGAATCACTTTCATTGAAAGGGGTTGCCAAGCTTCCAAAAAACTACTAGTTAAATAAAATCTCAGCAAACATTTTTTCACCCAATCTTGATGATACTTTCATTTAATTATCAGTACACGAACCCCACTTGGCTCACCAAATTTCGTTCTTCTAGGTTAAACCGTTTCTTTGTAGTTAGCCTTTTCATGTTTAGGTTTCACTCTGCTTTCTCCTATATGGATACATGTAGTTGGAACTCTAAATCAAACACGGTTGGTGCTAGCTCTTTGAAACTTGGCACAATAATGTAGTTTCAAGTTCTATCGCTATGTTTTGTGTCCTATTGAAGTAGCCCCAAGCAGAGACTGACGAGAATCACTTTCATTGAAAGGAGTAGCCAAGCTTCCAAAAAACTACTAGTTAAATGTAATCTCAGCAAACATTTTTTCACCCAATCTTGATGATACTTTCATTTAATTATCAGTACACGAATCCCACTTGGCTCACCAAATTTCGTTCTTCTAGGTTAAACCGTTTCTTTGTAGTAACCCTTTTCATGTTTAGGTTTCACTCTGTTTTCTCCTATATGGATACATGTAGTTGGAACTCTAAATCAAACACGGTTGGTGCTAGCTCTTTGAAACTTGGCACAATAATGTAGTTCCAAGTTCTATCGCTATGGTTTGTGTCCTATTGAAGTAGCCCCAAGCAGAGACTGACGAGAATCACTTTCATTGAAAGGAGTAGCCAAGCTTCCAAAAAACTACGAGTTTCCTGAAATCTCAGCAAACATTTTTTCACCCAATCTTGATGATACTTCCATTTAATGATCAGTCCACCAATCCCACTTGGCTCACCAAATTTCGTTCTTCTAGGTTAAACCGTTCCTTTGCAGTAACCGTTTTCATGTTTAGGTTTCACTCTGTTTTCTCCTATATGGATATATGTATTTGGAACTCTAAATCAAACACGGTTTGTGCTAGCTCTTTGAAACTTGGCACAATAATGTAGTTAAAAGTTCTATCGCTATGGTTTGTGTCCAATTGAAGTAGCCCCAAGCAGAGACTGATGAGAATCACTTTCATTGAAAGGGGTTGCCGAGCTTCCAAAAAACTACGAGTTTCCTGAAATCTCAGCAAACATTTTTTCACCCAATCTTGATGATACTTGCAGGTAATGATCAGTACACCAATCCCACTTGGCTCACAAAATTTCGTTCTTCTAGGTCAAACCGTTTCTTTGCAGTATCCGTTTTCATGTTTAGGTTTCACTCTGTTTTCTCCTATATGGATACATGTAGTTGGAACTCTAAATCAAACACGGTTTGTGCTAGCTCTTTGAAACTTGGCACAATAATGTAGTTCCAAGTTCTATCGCTATGGTTTTTGTCCTACTGAAGTAGCCCCAAGCAGAGACTGACGAGAATCACTTTCATTGAAGGGGTTGTCAATCTTCCAAAAAACTACGAGTTTCCTGAAATCTCAGCAAACATGTTTTCACCCCATCTTGATGATATTTCCATTTAATGATCAGTACACCAATCCCACTTGGCTCACGAAATTTCGTTCTTCTAGGTTAAACCGTTCCTTTGCAGTAACCGTTTTCATGTTTAGGTTTCACTCTGTTTTCTCCTATATGGATACATGTAGTTGGAACTCTAAATCAAACACGGTTTGTGCTAGCTCTTTGAAACTTGGCACAATAATGTAGTTCCAAGTTCTATCGCTATGGTTTGTGTCCTATTGAAGTAGCCCCAAGCAGAGACTGACGAGAATCACTTTCATTGAAGGGGTTGCCAATCTTCCAAAAAACTACGAGTTTCCTGAAATCTCAGCAAACATTTTTTCACCCCATCTTGATGATATTTCCATTTAATGATCAGTACAACAATCCCACTTGGCTCACCAAATTTCGTTCTTCTAGGTTAAACCGTTCCTTTGCAGTAACCGTTTTCATGTTTAGGTTTCACTCTGTTTTCTCCTATATGGTTACATGTAGTTGGAACTCTAAATCAAACACGGTTTGTGCTAGCTCTTTGAAACTTGGTACAATAATGTAGTTCCAAGTTCTATCGCTATGGTTTGTGTCCTATTGAAGTAGCCCCAAGCAGACACTGACGAGAATCACTTTCATTGAAAGGGGTTGCCAAGCTTCCAAAAATCTACGAGTTTCCTGAAATCTCAGCAAACATTTTTTCACCCCATCTTGATGATACTTCCATTTAAGGATCCGTACACCAATCGCACTTGGCTCACCAAATTTCATTCTTCTAGGTTAAACCGTACCTTTGCAGTAACCGTTTTCATGTTTAGGTTTCACTCTGTTTTCTCCTATATGGATACATGTAGTTGGAACTCTAAATCAAACACGGTTTGTGCTAGCTCTTTGAAACTTGGCACAATAATGTAGTTCCAAGTTCTATCGCTATGGTTTGTGTCCTATTGAAGTAGCCCCAAGCAGAGACTGACGAGAATCACTTTCATTGAAAGGGGTTGCCAAGCTTCCAAAACACTGCTAGTTAAATGAAATCTCAGCAAACATTTTTTCACCCAATCTTGATGATACTTTCATTTAATTATCAGTACAGGAATCCCACTTGGCTCACCAAATTTCGTTCTTCTAGGTTAAACCGTTTCTTTGTAGTAACCCTTTTCATGTTTAGGTTTCACTCTGTTTTCTCCTATATGGATACATGTAGTTGGAACTCTAAATCAAACACGGTTGGTGCTAGCTCTTGAAACTTGGCACAATAATGTAGTTTCAAGTTCTATCGCTATGGTTTGTGTCCTATTGAAGTAGCCCCAAGCAGAGACTGACGAGAATCACTTTCATTGAAAGGAGTAGCCAAGCTTCCAAAAAACTACGAGTTTCCTGAAATCTCAGCAAACATTTTTTCACCCAATCTTGATGATACTTCCATTTAATGATCAGTACACCAATCCCACTTGACTCACCAAATTTCGTTCTTCTAGGTTAAACCGTTCCTTTGCAGTAACCGTTTTCATGTTTAGGTTTCACTCTGTTTTCTCCTATATGGATATATGTATTTGGAACTCTAAATCAAACACAGTTTGTGCTAGCTCTTTGAAACTTGGCACAATAATGTAGTTAAAAGTTCTATCGGTATGGTTTGTGTCCTCTTGAAGTAGCCCCAAGCAGAGACTGACGAGAATCAGTTTCATTGAAAGGGGTTGCCAAGTTTCCAAAAAACTACGAGTTTCCTGAATTCTCAGCAAACATTTTTTCACCCAATCTTCATGATACTTCCATTTATTTATCAGTGCAACAATCCCACTTGGCTCACCAAATTTCGTTCTTCTAGGTTAAACCGTTCCTTTGCAGTAACCGTTTTCATGTTTAGGTTTCACTCTGTTTTCTCCTATATGGTTACATGTAGTTGGAACTCTAAATCAAACACGGTTTGTGCTAGCTCTTTGAAACTTGGCACAAGAATGTAGTTCCAAGTTCTATCGCTATGGTTTGTGTCCTATTGAAGTAGCCCCATGCAGAGACTGACGAGAATCACTTTCATTGAAGGGGTTGCAAATCTTCCAAAAAACTACGAGTTTCCTGAAATCTCAGCAAACATTTTTTCACCCCATCTTGATGATATTTCCATTTAATGATCAGTACACCAATCCCACTTGGCTCACCAAATTTCGTTCTTCTAGGTTAAACCGTTACTTTGCAGTAACCGTTTTCATGTTTAGGTTTCACTCTGTTTTCTCCTATATGGATACATGTAGTTGGAAGTCTAAATCAAACACGGTTTGTTCTAGCTCTTTGAAACTTGGCACAATAATGTAGTTCCAAGTTCAATGGCTATGGTTTGTGTCCTCTTGAAGTAGCCCCAAGCAGAGACTGACGAGAATCACTTTCATTGAAAGGGGTTGCCAAGCTTCCAAAAAACTACGAGTTTCCTGAAATCTCAGCAAACATTTTTTCACCCCATCTTGATGATACTTCCATTTAATGATCAGTACACCAATCCCACTTGGCTCAACAAATTTCGTTCTTCTAGGTTAAACCGTTTCTTTGCAGTAACCCTTTTCATGTTTAGGTTTCACTCTGTTTTCTCCTATATGGATACATGCAGTTGGAACTCTAAATCAAATACGGTTTGTGCTACCTCTTTGAAACTTGGCACAATAATGTAGTTCCAAGTTCAATCGCTATTGTTTGTGTCCTATTGAAGTAGCCCCAAGCAGAGACTGACGAGAATCAGTTTCATTGAAAGGGGTTGCCAAGCTTCCAAAAAACTACGAGTTTCCTGATATCTCAGCAAACATTTTTTCGCCCAATCTTCATGATACTTCCATTTATTTATCAGTGCAACAATCCCACTTGGCTCACCAAATTTCGTTCTTCTAGGTTAAACCGTTTCTTTGCAGTAACCCTTTTCATGTTTAGGTTTCACTCTGTTTTCTCCTATATGGATACATGTAGTTGGAACTCTAAATCAAACACGGTTTGTGCTAGCTCTTTGAAACTTGGCTCAATAATGTAGTTAAAAGTTCTATCGCTATGGTTTGTGTTCTTTTGAAGTAGCCCCAAGCAGAGACTGACGAGAATCACTTTCATTGAAAGGGGTTGCCAAGCTTCCAAAAAAATACGAGTTTCCTGAAATCTCAGAAAATATTTTTTCACCCAATCTTGATGATACTTCCATTTAATGATCAGTACACCAATCCCACTTGGCTCACCAAATTTCGTTCTTCTAGGTTAAACCGTTACTTTGCAGTAACCGTTTTCATGTTTAGGTTTCACTCTGTTTTCTCCTATATGGATACATGTAGTTGGAAGTCTAAATCAAACACGGTTTGTGCTAGCTCTTTGAAACTTGGCACAATAATGTAGTTCCAAGTTCAATGGCTATGGTTTGTGTCCTATTGAATTAGCCCCAAGCAGAGACTGACGAGAATCACTTTCATTGAAAGGGGTTGCCAAGCTTCCAAAAAACTACTAGTTAAATGAAATCTCAGCAAACATTTTTTCACCCAATCTTGATGACACTTCCATTTAATGATCAGTACACCAATCTCACTTGGCTCACGAAATTTCGTTCTTCTAGGTTAAACCGTTCCTTTGCAGTAACCGTTTTCATGTTTACGTTTCACTCTGTTTTCTCCTATATGGATACTTGTAGTTGGAACTCTAAATCAAACACGGTTTGTGCTAGCTCTTTGAAACTTGGCACAATAATGTAGTTAAAAGTTCTATCGCTATGGTTTGTGTCCTCTTGAAGTAGCCCCAAGCAGAGACTGACGAGAATCACTTTCATTGAAAGGGGTTGCGGATCTTCCAAAAAACTACGAGTTTCCTGAAATCTCAGCAAACATTTTTTCACCCAATCTTGATGATACCTGCAGGTAATGATCAGTACACCAATCCCACTTGGCTCACAAGATTTCGTTCTTCTAGGTCAAACCGTTCCTTTGCAGTAACCGTTTTCATGTTTAGGTTTCACTCTGTTTTCTCCTATATGGATACATGTAGTTGGAAGTCTAAATCAAACACGGTTTGTGCTAGCTCTTTGAAACTTGGCACAATAATGTAGTTCCAAGTTCTATCGCTATGGTTTGTGTCCTACTGAAGTAGCCCCAAGCAGAGACTGACGAGAATCACTTTCATTGAAGGGGTTGCCAATCTTCCAAAAAACTACGAGTTTCCTGAAATCTCAGCAAACATTTTTTCACCCCATCTTGATGATATTTCCAATTTATGATCAGTACACCTATCCCACTTGGCTCACAAAATTTCGTTCTTCTAGGTTAAACCGTTCCTTTGCAGTAACCGTTTTCATGTTTAGGTTTCACTCTGTTTTCTCCTATATGGTTACATGTAGTTGGAACTCTAAATCAAACACGGTTTGTGCTACCTCTTTGAAACATGGCACAATAATGTAGTTTCAAGTTCTATCGCTATGGTTTGTGTCCAATTGAAGTAGCCCCAAGCAGAGACTGACGAGAATCACTTTCATTGAAAGGAGTAGCCAAGCTTCCAAAAAACTACGAGTTTCCTGAAATCTCAGCAAACATTTTTTCACCCAATCTTGATGATACTTCCATTTAATGATCAGTACACCAATCCCACTTGACTCACCAAATTTCATTCTTCTAGGTTAAACCGTTCCTTTGCAGTAACCGTTTTCATGTTTAGGTTTCACTCTGTTTTCTCCTATATGGATATATGTATTTGGAACTCTAAATCAAACACGGTTTGTGCTACCTCTTTGAAACTTGGCACAATAATGTAGTTCCAAGTTCAATCGCTATTGTTTGTGTCCTATTGAAGTAGCCCCAAGCAGAGACTGACGAGAATCACTTTCATTGAAAGGGGTTGCCAAGCTTCAAAAATCTACGAGTTTCCTGAATTCTCAGCAAATATTTTTTCACCCAATCTTCATGATACTTCCATTTATTTATCAGTACAACAATCCCACTTGGCTCACCAAATTTCGTTCTTCTAGGTTAAACCGTTTCTGTGCAGTAACCCTTTTCATGTTTAGGTTTCACTCTGTTTTCTCCTATATGGATACATGCAGTGGGAACTCTAAATCAAACACGGTTTGTGCTAGCTCTTTGAAACTTGGCTCAATAATGTAGTTAAAAGTTCTATCGCTATGGTTTGTGTTCTTTTGAAGTAGCCCCAAGCAGAGACTGACGAGAATCACTTTCATTGAAAGGGGTTGCCAAGCTTCCAAAAAAATACGAGTTTCCTGAAATCTCAGAAAACATTTTTTCACTCCATCTTGATGATACTTCCATTTAATGATCAGTACACCAATCCCACTTGGCTCACCAAATTTCGTTCTTCTAGGTTAAACCGTTCCTTTGCAGTAACTGTTTTCATGTTTAGGTTTCACTCTGTTTTCTCCTATATGGTTACATGTAGTTGGAACTCTAAATCAAACACGGTTTGTGCTAGCTCTTTGAAACTTGGCACAATAATGTAGTTCCAAGTTCTATCGCTATGGTTTGTGTCCTCTTGAAGTAGCCCCAAGCAGAGACTGACGAGAATCACTTTCATTGAAAGGGGTTGCCGAGCTTCCAAAAAACTACGAGTTTCCTGAAATCTCAGCAAACATTTTTTCACCCCATCTTGATGATATTTCCATTTAATGATCAGTACACCAATCCCACTTGGCTCACCAAATTTCGTTCTTCTAGGTTAAACCGTTCCTTTGCAGTAACCGTTTTCATGTTTAGGTTTCACTCTGTTTTCTCCTATATGGTTACATGTAGTTGGAACTCTAAATCAAACACGGTTTGTGCTAGCTCTTTGAAACTTAGCACAATAATGTAGTTCCAAGTTCTATCGCTATGGTTTGTGTCCTATTGAAGTAGCCCCAAGCAGAGACTGACGAGAATCACATTCATTGAAAGGGGTTGCCAAGCTTCCAAAAAACTACTAGTTTAATGAAATCTCAGCAAACATTTTTTCACCCAATCTTGATGATACTTTCATTTAATTATCAGTACACGAATCCCACTTGGCTCACCAAATTTCGTTCTTCTAGGTTAAACCGTTTCTTTGTAGTAACCCTTTTCATGTTTAGGTTTCACTCTGTTTTCTCCTATATGGATACATGTAGTTGGAACTCTAAATCAAACACGGTTGGTGCTAGCTCTTTGAAACTTGGCACAATAATGTAGTTTCAAGTTCTATCGCTATGTTTTGTGTCCTATTGAAGTAGCCCCAAGCAGAGACTGACGAGAATCACTTTCATTGAAAGGAGTAGCCAAGCTTCCAAAAAACTACTAGTTAAATGTAATCTCAGCAAACATTTTTTCACCCAATCTTGATGATACTTTCATTTAATTATCAGTACACGAATCCCACTTGGCTCACCAAATTTCGTTCTTCTAGGTTAAACCGTTTCTTTGTAGTAACCCTTTTCATGTTTAGGTTTCACTCTGTTTTCTCCTATATGGATACATGTAGTTGGAACTCTAAATCAAACACGGTTGGTGCTAGCTCTTTGAAACTTGGTACAATAATGTAGTTTCAAGTTCTATCGCTATGGTTTGTGTCCTATTGAAGTAGCCCCAAGCAGAGACTGACGAGAATCACTTTCATTGAAAGGAGTAGCCAAGCTTCCAAAAAACTACGAGTTTCCTGAAATCTCAGCAAACATTTTTTCACCCAATCTTGATGATACTTCCATTTAATGATCAGTACACCAATCCCACTTGACTCACCAAATTTCGTTCTTCTAGGTTAAACCGTTCCTTTGCAGTAACCGTTTTCATGTTTAGGTTTCACTCTGTTTTCTCCTATATGGATATATGTATTTGGAACTCTAAATCAAACACGGTTTGTGCTAGCTCTTTGAAACTTGGCACAATAATGTAGTTAAAGTTCTATCGGTATGGTTTGTGTCCTCTTGAAGTAGCCCCAAGCAGAGACTGACGAGAATCACTTTCATTGAAAGGGGTTGCCAAGCTTCCAAAAAACTACGAGTTTCCTGAAATCTCAGCAAACATTTTTCACCCCATCTTGATGATACTTCCATTTAATGATCAGTACACCAATCCCACTTGGCTCAACAAATTTCGTTCTTCTAGGTTAAACCGTTTCTTTGCAGTAACCCTTTTCATAGTTTAGGTTTCACTTTGTTTTTCTCCTATATGGATACATGCAGTTGGAACTCTAAATCAAACACGGTTTGTGGACCTCTTTGAAACTTGGCACAATAATGTAGTTCCAAGTTCAATCGCTATTGTTTGTGTCCTATTGAAGTAGCCCCAAGCAGAGACTGACGAGAATCAGTTTCATTGAAAGGGGTTGCCAAGCTTCCAAAAATCTACGAGTTTCCTGAATTCTCAGCAAACATTTTTGCACCCAATCTTCATGATACTTCCATTTATTTATCAGTGCAACAAATCCCACTTGGCTCACCAAATTTCGTTCTTCTAGGTTAAACCGTTTCTTTGCAGTAACCCTTTTCATGTTTAGGTTTCACTCTGTTTTCTCCTATATGGATACATGCAGTTGGAACTCTAAATCAAACACGGTTTGTGCTAGCTCTTTGAAACTTGGCTCAATAATGTAGTTAAAAGTTCTATCGCTATGGTTTGTGTTCTTTTGAAGTAGCCCCAAGCAGAGACTGACGAGAATCACTTTCAGTGAAAGGGGTTGCCAAGCTTCCAAAAAAATACGAGTTTCCTGAAATCTCAGAAAATATTTTTTCACTCCATCTTGATGATACTTCCATTTAATGATCAGTACACCAATCCCACTTGGCTCACCAAATTTCGTTCTTCTAGGTTAAACCGTTACTTTGCAGTAACCGTTTTCATGTTTAGGTTTCACTCTGTTTTCTCCTATATGGATACATGTAGTTGGAAGTCTAAATCAAACACGGTTTGTGCTAGCTCTTTGAAACTTGGCACAATAATGTAGTTCCAAGTTCTATCGCTATGGTTTGTGTCCTATTGAAGTAGCCCCAAGCAGAGACTGACGAGAATCACTTTCATTGAAATGGGTTGCCAAGCTTCCAAAAAACTACTAGTTAAATGAAATCTCAGCAAACATTTTTTCACCCAATCTTGATGACATTTCCATTTAATGATCAGTACACCAATCCCACTTGGCTCACCAAATTTCGTTCTTCTAGGTTAAACCGTTCCTTTGCAGTAACCGTTTTCATGTTTAGGTTTCACTCTGTTTTCTCCTATATGGATATATGTATTTGGAACTCTAAATCAAACACGGTTTGTGCTACCTCTTTGAAACTTGGCACAATAATGTAGTTCCAAGTTCAATCGCTATTGTTTGTGCCCTTTGAAGTAGCCCCAAGCAGAGACTGACGAGAATCACTTTCATTGAAAGGGGTTGCCAAGCTTCAAATATCTACGATTTTCCTGAATTCTCAGCAAATATTTTTTCACAAATCTTCATGATACTTCCATTTATTTATCAGTACAACAATCCCACTTGGCTCACCAAATTTCGTTCTTCTAGGTTAAACCGTTTCTTTGCAGTAACCCTTTTCATGTTTAGGTTTCACTCTGTTTTCTCCTATATGGATACATGCAGTTGGAACTCTAAATCAAACACGGTTTGTGCTAGCTCTTTGAAACTTGGCACAATAATGTAGTTAAAAGTTCTATCGCTATGGTTTCTGTCCTCTTGAAGTAGCCCCAAGCAGAGACTGACGAGAATCACTTTCATTGAAAGGGGTTGCCGAGCTTCCAAAAAACTACGAGTTTCCTGAAATCTCAGCAAACATTTTTCACCCAATCTTGATGATACCTGCAGGTAATGATCAGTACACCAATCCCACTTGGCTCACAAGATTTCGTTCTTCTAGGTCAAACCGTTCCTTTGCAGTAACCGTTTTCATGTTTAGGTTTCACTCTGTTTTCTCCTATATGGATACATGTAGTTGGAACTCTAAATCAAACACGGTTTGTGCTAGCTCTTTGAAACTTGGCACAATAATGTAGTTCCAAGTTCTATCGCTATGGTTTGTGTCCTATTGAAGTAGCCCCAAGCAGAGACTGACGAGAATCACTTTCATTGAAGGGGTTGCCAATCTTCCAAAAACCTACGAGTTTCCTGAAATCTCAGCAAACATTTTTTCACCCCATCTTGATGATATTTCCATTTAATGATCAGTAAACCAATCCCACTTGGTTCACAAAATTTCGTTTTTCTAGTTAAACCGTTCCTTTGCAGTAACCGTTTTCATGTTTAGGTTTCACTCTGTTTCTCCTATATGGTTACATGTAGTTGGAACTCTAAATCAAACACGATTTGTGCTAGCTCTTTGAAACTTAGCACAATAATGTAGTTCCAAGTTCTATCGCTATGGTTTGTGTCCTATTGAAGTAGCCCCAAGCAGAGACTGACGAGAATCACTTTCATTGAAAGGAGTAGCCAAGCTTCCAAAAAACTACGAGTTTCCTGAAATCTCAGCAAACATTTTTTCACCCAATCTTGATGATACTTCCATTTAATGATCAGTACACCAATCCCACTTGACTCACCAAATTCGTTCTTCTAGGTTAAACCGTTCCTTTGCAGTAACCGTTTTCATGTTTAGGTTTCACTCTGTTTTCTCCTATATGGATATATGTATTTTGGAACTCTAAATCAAACACGGTTTGTGCTAGCTCTTTGAAACTTGCACAATAATGTAGTTAAAAGTTCTATCGGTATGGTTTGTGTCCTCTTGAAGTAGCCCCAAGCAGAGACTGACGAGAATCACTTTCATTGAAAGGGGTTGCCAAGCTTCCAAAAAACTACGAATTTCCTGAAATCTCAGCAAACATTTTTTCACCCCATCTTGATGATACTTCCATTTAATGATCAGTACACCAATCCCACTTGGCTCAACAAATTTCGTTCTTCTAGGTTAAACCGTTTCTTTGCAGTAACCCTTTTCATGTTTAGGTTTCACTCTGTTTTCTCCTATATGGATACATGCAGTTGGAACTCTAAATCAAACACGGTTTGTGCTAGCTCTTTGAAACTTGGCACAATAATGTAGTTCCAAGTTCAATCGCTATTGTTTGTGTCCTATTGAAGTAGCCCCAAGCAGAGACTGACGAGAATCAGTTTCATTGAAAGGGTTGCCAAGCTTCCAAAAATCTACGAGTTTCCTGAATTCTCAGCAAACATTTTTTGCACCAATCTTCATGATACTTCCATTTATTTATCAGTGCAACAATCCCACTTGGCTCACCAAATTTCGTTCTTCTAGGTTAAACCGTTTCTTTGCAGTAACCCTTTTCATGTTTAGGTTTCCACTCTGTTTTCTCCTATATGGATACATGCAGTTGGAACTCTAAATCAAACACGGTTGGTGCTAGCTCTTTGAAACTTGGCACAATAATGTAGTTTCAAGTTCTATCGCTATGGTTTGTGTCCTATTGAAGTAGCCCCAAGCAGAGACTGACGAGAATCACTTTCATTTGAAAGGAGTAGCCAAGCTTCCAAAAAACTACGAGTTTCCTGAAATCTCAGCAAACATTTTTTCACCCAATCTTGATGATACTTCCATTTAATGATCAGTACACCAATCCCACTTGACTCACCAAATTTCGTTCTTCTAGGTTAAACCGTTCCCTTTGCAGTAACCGTTTTCATGTTTAGGTTTCACTCTGTTTTCTCCTATATGGATATATGTATTTGGAACTCTAAATCAAACACGGTTTGTGCTAGCTCTTTGAAACTTGGCACAATAATGTAGTTAAAAGTTCTATCGGTATGGTTTGTGTCCTCTTGAAGTAGCCCCAAGCAGAGACTGACGAGAATCACTTTCATTGAAAGGGGTTTGCCAAGCTTCCAAAAAACTACGAATTTCCTGAAATCTCAGCAAACATTTTTTCACCCCATCTTGATGATACTTCCATTTAATGATCAGTACACCAATCCCACTTGGCTCAACAAATTTCGTTCTTCTAGGTTAAACCGTTTCTTTGCAGTAACCCTTTTCATGTTTAGGTTTCACTCTGTTTTCTCCTATATGGATACATGCAGTTGGAACTCTAAATCAAACACGGTTTGTGCTAGCTCTTTGAAACTTGGCACAATAATGTAGTTCCAAGTTCAATCGCTATTGTTTGTGTCCTATTGAAGTAGCCCCAAGCAGAGACTGACGAGAATCAGTTTCATTGAAAGGGGTTGCCAAGCTTCCAAAAATCTACGAGTTTCCTGAATTCTCAGCAAACATTTTTGCACCCAATCTTCATGATACTTCCATTTATTTATCAGTGCAACAATCCCACTTGGCTCACCAAATTTCGTTCTTCTAGGTTAAACCCGTTTCTTTGCAGTAACCCTTTTCATGTTTAGGTTTCACTCTGTTTTCTCCTATATGGATACATGCAGTTGGAACTCTAAATCAAACACGGTTTGTGCTAGCTCTTTGAAACTTGGCTCAATAATGTAGTTAAAAGTTCTATCGCTATGGTTTGTGTTCTTTTGAAGTAGCCCCAAGCAGAGACTGACGAGAATCACTTTCATTGAAAGGGGTTGCCAAGCTTCCAAAAAAATACGAGTTTCCTGAAATCTCAGAAAATATTTTTTCACTCCATCTTGATGAAACTTCCATTTAATGATCAGTACACCAATCCCAATTGGCTCACCAAATTTCGTTCTTCTAGGTTTAACCGTTACTTTGCAGGAACCGTTTTCATGTTTAGGTTTCACTCTGTTTTCTCCTATATGGATACATGTAGTTGGAAGTCTAAATCAAACACGGTTTGTGCTAGCTCTTTGAAACTTGGCACAATAATGTAGTTCCAAGTTCAATGGCTACGGTTTGTGTCCTATTGAATTAGCCCCAAGCAGAGACTGACGAGAATCACTTTCATTGAAAGGGGTTGCCAAGCTTCCAAAAAACTACTAGTTAAATGAAATCTCAGCAAACATTTTTTCACCCAATCTTGATGACACTTCCATTTAATGATCAGTACACCAATCCCACTTGGCTCACCAAATTTCGTTCTTCTAGGTTAAACCGTTCCTTTGCAGTAACCGTTTTCATGTTTACGTTTCACTCTGTTTTCTCCTATATGGATATATGTATTTGGAACTCTAAATCAAACACGGTTTGTGCTAGCTCTTTGAAACTTGGCACAATAATGTAGTTAAAAGTTCTATCGCTATGGTTTGTGTCCTCTTGAAGTAGCCCCAAGCAGAGACTGACGAGAATCACTTTCATTGAAAGGGGTTGCCGAGCTTCCAAAAAAATACGAGTTTCCTGAAATCTCAGCAAACATTTTTTCACCCAATCTTGATGATACTTGCAGGTAATGATCAGTACACCAATCCCACTTGGCTCACAAATTTCGTTCTTCTAGGTCAAACCGTTCCTTTGCAGTAACCGTTTTCATGTTTAGGTTTCACTCTGTTTTCTCCTATATGGATACATGTAGTTGGAACTCTAAATCAAACACGGTTTGTGCTAGCTCTTTGAAACTTGGTACAATAATGTAGTTCCAAGTTCTATCGCTATGTTTTGTGTCCTACTGAAGTAGCCCCAAGCAGAGACTGACGAGAATCACTTTCATTGAAGGGGTTGCCAATCTTCCAAAAAACTACGAGTTTCCTGAAATCTCAGCAAACATTTTTCACCCCATCTTGATGATATTTCCATTTAATGATCAGTACACCAATCCCACTTGGCTCACGAAATTCGTTCTTCTAGTTAAACCGTTCCTTTGCAGTAACCGTTTTCATGTTTTAGGTTTCACTCTGTTTTCTCCTATATGGTTACATGTAGTTGGAACTCTAAATCAACACGGTTTGTGCTACCTCTTTGAAACTTGGAATATTAATGTAGTTCCAAGTTCTATCGCTATGGTTTGTGTCCAATTGAAGTAGCCCGAAGCAGAGACTGATGAGAATCACTTTCATTGAAAGGGGTTGCCAAGCTTCCAAAAAACTACGAGTTTCCTGATATCTCAGCAAACATTTTTTCACCCAATCTTGATGATACTTCCATTTAATGATCAGTACACCAATCCCACTTGGCTCACCATATTTCGTTCTTCTAGGTTAAACCGTTCCTTTGCAGTAACCGTTTTCATGTTTAGGTTTCACTCTGTTTTCTCCTATATGGATACATGTAGTTGGAACTCTAAATCAAACACGGTTTGTGCTAGCTCTTTGAAACTTGGCACAATAATGTAGTTTCAAGTTCTATCGCTATGGTTTGTGTCCTATTGAAGTAGCCCCAAGCAGAGACTGACGAGAATCACTATCTTTGAAAGGAGTAGCCAAGCTTCCAAAAAACTACGAGTTTCCTGAAATCTCAGCAAACATTTTTTCACCCAATCTTGATGATACTTCCATTTTATGATCAGTACACCAATCCCACTTGACTCACCAAATTTCGTTCTTCTAGGTTAAACCGTTCCTTTGCAGTAACCGTTTTCATGTTTAGGTTTCACTCTGTTTTCTCCTATATGTATATATGTATTTGGAACTCTAAATCAAACACGGTTTGTGCTAGCTCTTTGAAACTTGGCACAATAATGTAGTTCCAAGTTCAATCACTATTGTTTGTGTACTATTGAAGTAGCCCCAAGCAGAGACTGACGAGAATCACTTTCATTGAAAGGGGTTGCCAAGCTTCAAAAATCTACGAGTTTCCTGAATTCTCAGCAAATATTTTTTCACCCAATCTTCATGATACTTCCATTTATTTATCAGTACACCAATCCCACTTGGCTCAACAAATTTCGTTCTTCTAGGTTAAACCGTTCCTTTGCAGTAACCGTTTTCATGTTTAGGTTTCACTCTGTTTTCTCCTATATGGATACATGTAGTTGGAACTCTAAATCAAACACGGTTTGTGCTAGCTCTTTGAAACTTGGCTCAATAATGTAGTTAAAAGTTCTATCGCTATGGTTTGTGTTCTTTTGAAGTAGCCCGAAGCAGAGACTGACGAGAATCACTTTCATTGAAAGGGGTTGCCAAGCTTCCAAAAAAATACGAGTTTCCTGAAATCTCAGAAAACATTTTTTCACTCCATCTTGATGATACTTCCATTTAATGATCAGTACACCAATACCACTTGGCTCACCAAATTTCGTTCTTCTAGGTTAAACCGTTACTTTGCAGTAACCGTTTTCATGTTTAGGTTTCACTCTGTTTTCTCCTATATGGTTACATGTAGTTGGAACTCTAAATCAAACACGGTTTGTGCTACCTCTTTGAAACTTGGAACATTAATGTAGTTCCAAGTTCTATCGCTATGGTTTGTGTCCAATTGAAGTAGCCCGAAGCAGAGACTGATGAGAATCACTTTCATTGAAAGGGGTTGCCAAGCTTCCAAAAACTACGAGTTTCCTGATATCTCAGCAAACATTTTTTCACCCAATCTTGATGATACTTCCATTTAATGATCAGTACACCAATCCCACTTGGCTCACCAAATTTCGTTCTTCTAGGTTAAACCGTTCCTTTGCAGTAACCGTTTTCATGTTTAGGTTTCACTCTGTTTTCTCCTATATGGATACATGTAGTTGGAACTCTAAATCAAACACGGTTTGTGCTAGCTCTTTGAAACTTGGCACAATAATGTAGTTTTCAAGTTCTATCGCTATGGTTTGTGTCCTATTGAAGTAGCCCCAAGCAGAGACTGACGAGAATCACTTTCTTTGAAAGGAGTAGCCAATCTTCCAAAAACTACGAGTTTCCTGAAATCTCAGCAAATATTTTTTCACCCAATCTTGATGATACTTCCATTTAATGATCAGTACACCAATCCCACTTGACTCACCAAATTCGTTCTTCTAGGTTAAACCGTTCCTTTGCAGTAACCGTTTTCATGTATAGGTTTCACTCTCTTTTCTCCTATATGTATATATGTATTTGGAACTCTAAATCAAACACGGTTGTGCTAGCTCTTTGAAACTTGGCACAATAATGTAGTTCCAAGTTCAATCGCTATTGTTTGTGTACTATTGAAGTAGCCCCAAGCAGAGACTGACGAGAATCACTTTCATTGAAAGGGGTTGCCAAGCTTCCAAAAAACTACTAGTTAAATGAAATCTCAGCAAACATTTTTTTCACCCAATCTTGATGACACTTCCATTTAATGATCAGTACACCAATCCCACTTGGCTCACCAAATTTCGTTCTTCTAGGTTAAACCGTTCATTTGCAGAAACCGTTTTCATGTTTAGGTTTCACTCTGTTTTCTCCTATATGGATATATGTATTTGGAACTCTAAATCAAACACGGTTTGTGCTAGCTCTTTGAAACTTGGCACAATAATGTAGTTAAAAGTTCTATCGCTATGGTTTGTGTCCTCTTGAAGTAGCCCCAAGCAGAGACTGACGAGAATCACTTTCATTGAAAGGGGTTGCCGAGCTTCCAAAAAACTACGAGTTTCCTGAAATCTCAGCAAACATTTTTTCACCCAATCTTGATGATACCTGAAGGTAATGATCAGTACACCAATCCCACTTGGCTCACAAATTTCGTTCTTCTAGGTCAAACCGTTCCTTTGCAGTAACCGTTTTCATGTTTAGGTTTCACTCTGTTTTCTCCTATATGGATACATGTAGTTGGAACTCTAAATCAAACACGGTTTGTGCTAGCTCTTTGAAACTTGGCACAATAATGTAGTTCCAAGTTCTATCGCTATGGTTTGTGTCCTACTGAAGTAGCCCCAAGCAGAGACTGACGAGAATCACTTTCATTGAAGGGGTTGCCAATCTTCCAAAAACTACGAGTTTCCTGAAATCTCAGCAAACATTTTTCACCCCATCTTGATGATATTTCCATTTAATGATCAGTACACCAATCCCACTTGGCTCACGAAATTTCGTTCTTCTAGGTTAAACCGTTCCTTTGCAGTAACCGTTTTCATGTTTAGGTTCACTCTGTTTTCTCCTATATGGTTACATGTAGTTGGAACTCTAAATCAAACACGGTTTGTGCTACCTCTTTGAAACTTGGCACAATAATGTAGTTCCAAGTTCTAATCTCTATGGTTTGTGTCCTCTTGAAGTAGCCCCAAGCAGAGACTGACGAGAATCACTTTCATTGAAAGGGGTGCAAAGCTTCCAAAAAACTACGAGTTTCCTGAAATCTCAGCAAACATTTTTTCACCCAATCTTGATGATACTTCCATTTAATGATCAGTACACCATTCCCACTTGGCTCAACAATTTTCGTTCTTCTAGGTTAAACCGTTCCTTTGCAGTAACCCTTTTCATGTTTAGGTTTCACTCTGTTTTCTCCTATATGGAAACATGCAGTTGGAACTCTAAATCAAACACGGTTTGTGCTAGCTCTTTGAAACTTGGCACAATAATGTAGTTTCAAGTTCTATTGCTATGGTTTGTGTCCTATTGAAGTAGCCCCAAGCAGAGACTGACGAGAATCACTATCTTTGAAAGGAGTAGCCAAGCTTCCTAAAAAACTACGAGTTTCCTGAAATCTCAGCAAACATTTTTTCACCCAATCTTGATGATACTTCCATTTAATGATCAGTACACCAATCCCACTTGACTCACCAAATTTCGTTCTTCTAGGTTAAACCGTTCCTTTGCAGTAACCGTTTTCATGTTTAGGTTTCACTCTGTTTTCTCCTATATGTATATATGTATTTGGAACTCTAAATCAAACACGGTTTGTGCTAGCTCTTTGAAACTTGGCACAATAATGTAGTTCCAAGTTCAATCGCTATTGTTTGTGTACTATTGAAGTAGCCCCAAGCAGAGACTGACGAGAATCACTTTCATTGAAAGGGGTTGCCAAGCTTCAAAAATCTACGAGTTTCCTGAATTCTCAGCAAATATTTTTTCACCAATCTTCATGATACTTCCATTTATTTATCAGTACAACAATCCCACTTGGCTCACCAAATTTCGTTCTTCTAGGTTAAACCGTTTCTTTGCAGTAACCCTTTTCATGTTAAGGTTTCACTCTGTTTTCTCCTATATGGATACATGCAGTTGGAACTCTAAATCAAACACGGTTTGTGCTAGCTCTTTGAAACTTGGCTCAATAATGTAGTTAAAAGTTCTATCGCTATGGTTTGTGTTCTTTTGAAGTAGCCCCAAGCAGAGACTGACGAGAATCACTTTCATTGAAAGGGGTTGCCAAGCTTCCAAAAAAATACGAGTTTCCTGAAATCTCAGAAAACATTTTTTCACTCCATCTTGATGATACTTCCATTTAATGATCAGTACACCAATCCCCACTTGGCTCACCAAATTTCGTTCTTCTAGGTTAAACCGTTACTTTGCAGTAACCGTTTTCATGTTTAGGTTTCACTCTGTTGTCTCCTATATGGTTACATGTAGTTGGAACTCTAAATCAAACACGGTTTGTGCTACCTCTTTGAAACTTGGAACATTAATGTAGTTCCAAGTTCTATCGCTATGGTTTGTGTCCTATTGAAGTAGCCCCAAGCAGAGACTGACGAGAATCACTTTCTTTGAAAGGAGTAGCCAAGCTTCCAAAAAACTACGAGTTTCCTGAAATCTCAGCAAACATTTTTTCACCCCAATCTTGATGATACTTCCATTTAATGATCAGTACACCAATCCCACTTGGCTCACCAAATTTCGTTCTTCTAGGTTAAACCGTTCCTTTGCAGTAACCGTTTTCATGTTTAGGTTTCACTCTGTTTTCTCCTATATGTATATATGTATTTGGAACTCTAAATCAAACACGGTTTGTGCTAGCTCTTTGAAACTTGGCACAATAATGTAGTTCCAAGTTCAATCGCTATTGTTTGTGTACTATTGAAGTAGCCCAAGCAGAGACTGACGAGAATCACTTTCATTGAAAGGGGTTGCCAAGCTTCCAAAAAACTACTAGTTAAATGAAATCTCAGCAAACATTTTTTCACCCAATCTTGATGACACTTCCATTTAATGATCAGTACACCAATCTCACTTGGCTCACCAAATTTCGTTCTTCTAGGTTAAACCGTTCCTTTGCAGAAACCGTTTTCATGTTTAGGTTTCACTCTGTTTTCTCCTATATGGATATATGTATTTGGAACTCTAAATCAAACACGGTTTGTGCTAGCTCTTTGAAACTTGGCACAATAATGTAGTTAAAAGTTCTATCGCTATGGTTTGTGTCCTCTTGAAGTAGCCCCAAGCAGAGACTGACGAGAATCACTTTCATTGAAAGGGGTTGCCGAGCTTCCAAAAAACTACGAGTTTCCTGAAATCTCAGCAAACATTTTTTCACCCAATCTTGATGATACCTGCAGGTAATGATCAGTACACCAATCCCACTTGGCTCACAAAATTTCGTTCTTCTAGGTCAAACCGTTCCTTTGCAGTAACCGTTTTCATGTTTAGGTTTCACTCTGTTTTCTCCTATATGGATACATGTAGTTGGAACTCTAAATCAAACACGGTTTGTGCTAGCTCTTTGAAACTTGGCACAATAATGTAGTTCCAAGTTCTATCACTATTTTTGTGTCCTACTGAAGTAGCCCCAAGCAGAGACTGACGAGAATCACTTTCATTGAAGGGGTTGCCAATCTTCCAAAAACCTACGAGTTTCCTGAAATCTCAGCAAACATTTTTTCACCCCATCTTGATGATATTTCCATTTAATGATCAGTACACCAATCCCACTTGGCTCACGAAATTTCGTTCTTCTAGGTTAAACCGTTCCTTTGCAGTAACCGTTTTCATGTTTAGGTTTCACTCTGTTTTCTCCTATATGGTTACATGTAGTTGGAACTCTAAATCAAACACGGTTTGTGCTACCTCTTTGAAACTTGGCACAATAATGTAGTTCCAAGTTCTATCGCTATGGTTTGTGTCCTCTTGAAGTAGCCCCAAGCAGAGACTGACGAGAATCACTTTCATTGAAAGGGGTTGCAAAGCTTCCAAAAAACTACGAGTTTCCTGAAATCTCAGCAAACATTTTTTTCACCCCATCTTGATGATACTTCCATTTAATGATCAGTACACCATTCCCACTTGGCTCAACAAATTTCGTTCTTCTAGGTTAAACCGTTCCTTTGCAGTAACCCTTTTCATGTTTAGGTTTCACTCTGTTTTCTCCTATATGGAAACATGCAGTTGGAACTCTAAATCAAACACGGTTTGTGCTAGCTCTTTGAAACTTGGCACAATAATGTAGTTCCAAGTTCAATCGCTATTGTTTGTGTACTATTGAAGTAGCCCCAAGCAGAGACTGACGAGAATCTCTTTCATTGAAAGGGTTGCCAAGCTTCCAAAAAAATACGAGTTAAATGAAATCTCAGCAAACATTTTTTCACCCAATCTTGATGATACTTCCATTTAATGATCAGTACACCAATCCCACTTGACTCACCAAATTTCGTTCTTCTAGGTCAAACCGTTCCTTTGCAGTAACCGTTTTCATGTTTAGGTTTCACTCTGTTTTCTCCTATATGGATACATGTATTTGGAACTCTAAATCAAACACGGTTTGTGCTAGCTCTTTGAAACTTGGCACAATAATGTAGTTTCAAGATCTATCGCTATGGTTTGTGTCCTAATGAAGTAGCCCCAAGCAGAGACTTACGAGAATCACTTTCATTGAAGGGTTGCCAATCTTCCAAAAAACTACGAGTTTCCTGAAATCTCAGCAAACATTTTTTCACCCCATCTTGATGATATTTCCATTTAATGATCAGTACACCAATCCCACTTGGCTCACGAAATTTCGTTCTTCTAGGTTAAACCGTTCCTTTGCAGTAACCGTTTTCATGTTTAGGTTTCACTCTGTTTTCTCCTATATGGATACATGTAGTTGCAACTCTGAATCACACACGGTTTGTGCTAGCTCTTTGAAACTTGGCACAATAATGTAGTTCCAAGTTCTATCGCTATGGTTTGTGTTCTATTGAAGTAGCCCCAAGCAGAGACTGACGAGAATCACTTTAATTGAAAGGGGTTGCCAAGCTTCCAAAAAACTACGAGTTTCCTGAAATCTCAGCGAACATTTTTTCACCCAATCTTGATGATACTTGCAGGTATTGATCAGTACACCAATCCCACTTGGCTCACAAAATTTCATTCTTCTAGGTCAAACCGTTCCTTTGCAGTAACCGTTTTCATGTTTAGGTTTCACTCTGTTTTCTCCTATATGGATACATGTAGTTGGAACTCTAAATCAAACACGGTTTGTGCTAGCTCTTTGAAACTTGGCACAATAATGTAGTTCCAAGTTCTATCGCTATGGTTTGTGTCCTATTGAAGTAGCCCCAAGCAGAGACTGACGAGAATCACTTTCATTGAAAGGGGTTGCCAAGCTTCCAAAAAACTACGAGTTTCCTGAAATCTCAGCAAACATTTTTTCACCCCATCTTGATGATACTTCCATTTAATGATCAGTACACCAATCCCACTTGGCTCACCAAATTTTGTTCTTCTAGGTTAAACCGTTCCTTTGCAGTAACCTTTTTCATGTTTAGGTTTCACTCTATTTACTCCTATATGGATACATGTAGTTGGAACTCTAAATCAAACACGGTTTGTGCTAGCTCTTTGAAACTTGGCACAATAATGTAGTTCCAAGATCTATCGCTGTGGTTTGTGTCCTACTGAAGTAGCCCCAAGCAGAGACTGACGAGAATCACTTTCATTGAAAGGGGTTGCCAAGCTTCCAAAAAACTACGAGTTTCCTGAAATCTCAGCAAACATGTTTTCACCCAATCTTGATGATACTTGCAGGTAATGATCAGTACACCAATCCCACTTGGCTCACCAAATTTCGTTCTTCTAGGTCAAACCGTTCCTTTGCAGTAACCGTTTTCATGTTTAGGTTTCACTCTGATTTCTCCTATATGGATACATGTAGTTGGAACTCTAAATCAAACACGGTTTGTGCTAGCTCTTTGAAACTTGGCACAATAATGTAGTTCCAAGTTCTATCGCTATGGTTTGTGTCCTATTGAAGTAGCCCCATGCAGAGACTGACGAGAATCACTTTCATTGAAGGGTTTGCCAATCTTCCAAAAAACTACGAGTTTCCTGAAATCTCAGCAAACATTTTTTCACCCCATCTTGATGATATTTCCATTTAATGATCAGTACACCAATCCCACTTGGCTCACCAAATTTCGTTCTTCTAGGTTAAACCGTTCCTTTGCAGTAACCGTTTTCATGTTTAGGTTTCACTCTGTTTTCTCCTATATGGTTACATGTAGTTGGAACTCTAAATCAAACACGGTTTGTGCTAGCTCTTTGAAACTTGGCACAATAATGTAGTTCCAAGTTCTATCGCCATGGTTTGTGTCCAATTGAAGTAGCCCCAAGCAGAGACTGATGAGAATCACTTTCATTGAAAGGGGTTGCCAAGCTTCCAAAAAACTACGAGTTTCCTGATATCTCAGCAAACATTTTTTCACCCAATCTTGATGATACTTCCATTTAATGATCAGTACACCAATCCCACTTGGCTCACCAAATTTCGTTCTTCTAGGTTAAACCGTTCCTTTGCAGTAACCGTTTTCATGTTTAGGTTTCACTCTGTTTTCTCCTATATGGATACATGTAGTTGGAACTCTAAATCAAACACGGTTTGTGCTAGCTCTTTGAAACTTGGCACAATAATGTAGTTCCAAGTTGTATCGCTATGGTTTGTGTTCTACTGAAGTAGCCCCAAGCAGAGACTGACGAGAATCACTTTCATTTAAAGGGGTTGCCAAGCTTCCAAAAAACTACGAGTTTCCTGAAATCTCAGCAACATTTTTTCACCCCATCTTGATGATACTTCCATTTAATGATCCGTACACCAATCCCACTTGGCTCACCAAATTTCGTTCTTCTAGGTTAAACCGTTCCTTTGCAGTAACCGTTTTCATGTTTAGGTTTCACTCTGTTTTCTCCTATATGGATACATGTAGTTGGAACTCTAAATCAAACACGATTTGTTCTAGCTCTTTGAAACTTGGCACAATAATGTAGTTCCAAGTTCTATCGCTATGGTTTGTGTCCTATTGAAGTTCCCCAAGCACAGACTGACGAGAATCACTTTCATTGAAAGGGGTTGCCAAGCTTCCAAAAACTACTAGTAAATGAAATCTCAGCAAACATTTTTTCACCCAATCTTGATGATACTTTCATTTAATTATCAGTACACCAATCCCACTTGGCTCACCAAATTTCCTTCTTCTAGGTTAAACCGTTTCTTGTAGTTAGCCTTTTCATGTTTAGGTTTCACTCTGTTTTCTCCTTTATGGATACATGCAGATGGAACTCTATATCAAACACGGTTGTGCTAGCTCTTTGAAACTTGGCACAATAATGTAGTTCCAAGATCTATCGCTATGGTTTGTGTCCTACTGAAGTAGCCCCAAGCAGAGACTGACGAGAATCACTTTCATTGAAAGGGGTTGCCAAGCTTCCAAAAAACTACGAGTTTCCTGAAATCTCAGCAAACATGTTTTCACCCAATCTTGATGATACTTGCAGGTAATGATCAGTACACCAATCCCACTTGGCTCACCAAATTTCGTTCTTCTAGGTCAAACCGTTCCTTTGCAGTAACCGTTTTCATGTTTAGGTTTCACTCTGATTTCTCCTATATGGATACATGTAGTTGGAACTCTAAATCAACACGGTTTGTGCTAGCTCTTTGAAACTTGGCACAATAATGTAGTTCCAAGTTCTATCGCCAATGGTTTGTGTCCAATTGAAGTAGCCCCAAGCAGAGACTGATGAGAATCACTTTCATTGAAAGGGGTTGCCAAGCTTCCAAAAAACTACGAGTTTCCTGATATCTCAGCAAACATTTTTTCACCCAATCTTGATGATACTTCCATTTAATGATCAGTACACCAATCCCACTTGGCTCACAAATTTCGTTCTTCTAGGTTAAACCGTTCCTTTGCAGTAACCGTTTTCATGTTTAGGTTTCACTCTGTTTTCTCCTATATGGTTACATGTAGTTGGAACTCTAAATCAAACACGGTTTGTGCTACCTCTTTGAAACTTCGCACAATAATGTAGTTCCAAGTTCTATCGCTATGGTTTGTGTCCTCTTGAAGTAGCCCCAAGCAGAGACTGACGAGAATCACTTTCATTGAAAGGGGTTGCAAAGCTTCCAAAAAACTACGAGTTTCCTGAAATCTCAGCAAACATTTTTTCACCCCATCTTGATGATACTTCCATTTAATGATCAGTACACCATTCCCACTTGGCTCAACAAATTTCGTTCTTCTAGGTTAAACCGTTCCTTTGCAGTAACCCTTTTCATGTTTAGGTTTCACTCTGTTTTCTCCTATATGGAAACATGCAGTTGGAACTCTAAATCAAACACGGTTTGTGCTAGCTCTTTGAAACTTGGCACAATAATGTAGTTCCAAGTTCAATCGCTATTGTTTTGTGTACTATTGAAGTAGACCCAAGCAGAGACTGACGAGAATCTCTTTCATTGAAAGGGGTTGCCAAGCTTCCAAAAAAATACGAGTTAAATGAAATCTCAGCAAACATTTTTTCACCCAATCTTGATGACACTTCCATTTAGTGATCAGTACACCAATCCCACTTGGCTCACCAAATTTCGTTCTTCTAGGTCAACCGTTCCTTTGCAGTAACCGTTCTCATGTTTAGGTTTCACTCTGTTTTCTCCTATATGGATACATGTAGTTGGAACTCTAAATCAAACACGGTTGGTGCTAGCTCTTTGAAACTTGGCACAATAATGTAGTTTCAAGTTCTATCGCTATGGTTTGTGTCCAATTGAAGTAGCCCCAAGCAGAGACTGACGAGAATCACTTTCATTGAAAGGAGTAGCCAAGCTTCCAAAAAACTACGAGTTTCCTGAAATCTCAGCAAACATTTTTCACCCAATCTTGATGATACTTCCATTTAATGATCAGTACACCAATCCCACTTGACTCACCAAATTTCGTTCTTCTAGGTCAAACCGTTCCTTTGCAGTAACCGTTTTCATGTTTAGGTTTCACTCTGTTTTCTCCTATATGGATACATGTATTTGGAACTCTAAATCAAACACGGTTTGTGCTAGCTCTTTGAAACTTGGCACAATAATGTAGTTTCAAGATCTATCGCTATGGTTTGTGTCCTACTGAAGTAGCCCCAAGCAGAGACTTACGAGAATCACTTTCATTGAAGGGGGTTGCCAATCTTCCAAAAAACTACGAGTTTCCTGAAATCTCAGCAAACATTTTTTCACCCCATCTTGATGATATTTCCATTTAATGATCAGTACACCAATCCCACTTGGCTCACGAAATTTCGTTCTTCTAGGTCAACCGTTCCTTGCAGTAACCGTTTTCATGTTTAGGTTTCACTCTGTTTTCTCCTATATGGATACATGTAGTTGCAACTCTGAATCACACACGGTTTGTGCTAGCTCTTTGAAACTTGGCACAATAATGTAGTTCCAAGTTCTATCGCTATGGTTTGTGTTCTATTGAAGTAGCCCCAAGCAGAGACTGACGAGAATCACTTTAATTGAAAGGGGTTGCCAAGCTTCCAAAAAACTACGAGTTTCCTGAAATCTCAGCGAACATTTTTTCACCCAATCTTGATGATACTTGCAGGTATTGATCAGTACACCAATCCCACTTGGCTCACAAAATTTCATTCTTCTAGGTCAAACCGTTCCTTTGCAGTAACCGTTTTCATGTTTAGGTTTCACTCTGTTTTCTCCTATATGGATACATGTAGTTGGAACTCTAAATCAAACACGGTTTGTGCTAGCTCTTTGAAACTTGGCACAATAATGTAGTTCCAAGTTCTATCGCTATGGTTTGTGTCCTATTGAAGTAGCCCCAAGCAGAGACTGACGAGAATCACTTTCATTGAAAGGGGTTGCCAAGCTTCCAAAAAACTACGAGTTCCTGAAATCTCAGCAAACATTTTTTCACCCCATCTTGATGATACTTCCATTTAATGATCAGTACACCAATCCCACTTGGCTCACCAAATTTTGTTCTTCTAGGTTAAACCGTTCCTTTGCAGTAACCTTTTTCATGTTTAGGTTTCACTCTATTTTACTCCTATATGGATACATGTAGTTGGAACTCTAAATCAAACACGGTTTGTGCTAGCTCTTTGAAACTTGGCACAATAATGTAGTTCCAAGATCTATCGCTGTGGTTTGTGTCCTACTGAAGTAGCCCCAAGCAGAGACTGACGAGAATCACTTTCATTGAAAGGGGTTGCCAAGCTTCCAAAAAACTACGAGTTTCCTGAAATCTCAGCAAACATGTTTTCACCCAATCTTGATGATACTTGCAGGTAATGATCAGTACACCAATCCCACTTGGCTCACCAAATTTCGTTCTTCTAGGTCAAACCGTTCCTTTGCAGTAACCGTTTTCATGTTTAGGTTTCACTCTGATTTCTCCTATATGGATACATGTAGTTGGAACTCTAAATCAAACACGGTTTGTGCTAGCTCTTTGAAACTTTGGCACAATAATGTAGTTCCAAGTTCTATCGCTATGGTTTGTGTCCTATTGAAGTAGCCCCATGCAGAGACTGACGAGAATCACTTTCATTGAAGGGTTTGCCAATCTTCCAAAAAACTACGAGTTTCCTGAAATCTCAGCAAACATTTTTTCACCCCATCTTGATGATATTTCCATTTAATGATCAGTACACCAATCCCACTTGGCTCACCAAATTTCGTTCTTCTAGGTTAAACCGTTCCTTTGCAGTAACCGTTTTCATGTTTAGGTTTCACTCTGTTTTCTCCTATATGGTTACATGTAGTTGGAACTCTAAATCAAACACGGTTTGTGCTAGCTCTTTGAAACTTGGCACAATAATGTAGTTCCAAGTTCTATCGCCATGGTTTGTGTCCAATTGAAGTAGCCCCAAGCAGAGACTGATGAGAATCACTTTCATTGAAAGGGGTTGCCAAGCTTCCAAAAAACTACGAGTTTCCTGATATCTCAGCAAACATTTTTTCACCCAATCTTGATGATACTTCCATTTAATGATCAGTACACCAATCCCACTTGGCTCACCAAATTTCGTTCTTCTAGGTTAAACCGTTCCTTTGCAGTAACCGTTTTCATGTTTAGGTTTCACTCTGTTTTCTCCTATATGGATACATGTAGTTGGAACTCTAAATCAAACACGGTTTGTGCTAGCTCTTTGAAACTTGGCACAATAATGTAGTTCCAAGTTGTATCGCTATGGTTTGTGTTCTACTGAAGTAGCCCCAAGCAGAGACTGACGAGAATCACTTTCATTTAAAGGGGTTGCCAAGCTTCCAAAAAACTACGAGTTTCCTGAAATCTCAGCAAACATTTTTTCACCCCATCTTGATGATACTTCCATTTAATGATCCGTACACCAATCCCACTTGGCTCACCAAATTTCGTTCTTCTAGGTTAAACCGTTCCTTTGCAGTAACCGTTTTCATGTTTAGGTTTCACTCTGTTTTCTCCTATATGGATACATGTAGTTGGAACTCTAAATCAAACACGATTTGTTCTAGCTCTTTGAAACTTGGCACAATAATGTAGTTCCAAGTTCTATCGCTATGGTTTGTGTCCTATTGAAGTTCCCCAAGCACAGACTGACGAGAATCACTTTCATTGAAAGGGGTTGCCAAGCTTCCAAAAAACTACTAGTTAAATGAAATCTCAGCAAACATTTTTCACCCAATCTTGATGATACTTTCATTTAATTATCAGTACACCAATCCCACTTGGCTCACCAAATTTCCTTCTTCTAGGTTAAACCGTTTCTTTGTAGTTAGCCTTTTCATGTTTAGGTTTCACTCTGTTTTCTCCTTTATGGATACATGCAGATGGAACTCTATATCAAACACGGTTTGTGCTAGCTCTTTGAAACTTGGCACAATAATGTAGTTCCAAGATCTATCGCTATGGTTTGTGTCCTACTGAAGTAGCCCCAAGCAGAGACTGACGAGAATCACTTTCATTGAAAGGGGTTGCCAAGCTTCCAAAAAACTACGAGTTTCCTGAAATCTCAGCAAACATGTTTTCACCCAATCTTGATGATACTTGCAGGTAATGATCAGTACACCAATCCCACTTGGCTCACCAAATTTCGTTCTTCTAGGTCAAACCGTTCCTTTGCAGTAACCGTTTTCATGTTTAGGTTTCACTCTGATTTCTCCTATATGGATACATGTAGTTGGAACTCTAAATCAAACACGGTTTGTGCTAGCTCTTTGAAACTTGGCACAATAATGTAGTTCCAAGTTCTATCGCTATGGTTTGTGTCCTATTGAAGTAGCCCCATGCAGAGACTGACGAGAATCACTTTCATTGAAGGGTTTGCCAATCTTCCAAAAAACTACGAGTTTCCTGAAATCTCAGCAAACATTTTTTCACCCCATCTTGATGATATTTCCATTTAATGATCAGTACACCAATCCCACTTGGCTCACCAAATTTCGTTCTTCTAGGTTAAACCGTTCCTTTGCAGTAACCGTTTTCATGTTTAGGTTTCACTCTGTTTTCTCCTATATGGATACATGTAGTTGGAACTCTAAATCAAACACGATTTGTTCTAGCTCTTTGAAACTTGGCACAATAATGTAGTTCCAAGTTCTATCGCTATGGTTTGTGTCCTATTGAAGTTCCCCAAGCACAGACTGACGAGAATCACTTTCATTGAAAGGGGTTGCCAAGCTTCCAAAAAACTACTAGTTAAATGAAATCTCAGCAAACATTTTTTCACCCAATCTTGATGATACTTTCATTTAATTATCAGTACACCAATCCCACTTGGCTCACCAAATTTCCTTCTTCTAGGTTAAACCGTTTCTTTGTAGTTAGCCTTTTCATGTTTAGGTTTCACTCTGTTTTCTCCTTTATGGATACATGCAGATGGAACTCTATATCAAACACGGTTTGTGCTAGCTCTTTGAAACTTGGCACAATAATGTAGTTCCAAGATCTATCGCTATGGTTTGTGTCCTACTGAAGTAGCCCCAAGCAGAGACTGACGAGAATCACTTTCATTGAAAGGGGTTGCCAAGCTTCCAAAAAACTACGAGTTTCCTGAAATCTCAGCAAACATGTTTTCACCCAATCTTGATGATACTTGCAGGTAATGATCAGTACACCAATCCCACTTGGCTCACCAAATTTCGTTCTTCTAGGTCAAACCGTTCCTTTGCAGTAACCGTTTTCATGTTTAGGTTTCACTCTGATTTCTCCTATATGGATACATGTAGTTGGAACTCTAAATCAAACACGGTTTGTGCTAGCTCTTTGAAACTTGGCACAATAATGTAGTTCCAAGTTCTATCGCTATGGTTTGTGTCCTATTGAAGTAGCCCCATGCAGAGACTGACGAGAATCACTTTCATTGAAGGGTTTGCCAATCTTCCAAAAAACTACGAGTTTCCTGAAATCTCAGCAAACATTTTTTCACCCCATCTTGATGATATTTCCATTTAATGATCAGTACACCAATCCCACTTGGCTCACCAAATTTCGTTCTTCTAGGTTAAACCGTTCCTTTGCGTAACCGTTTTCATGTTTAGGTTTCACTCTGTTTTCTCCTATATGGTTACATGTAGTTGGAACTCTAAATCAAACACGGTTTGTGCTAGCTCTTTGAAACTTGGCACAATAATGTAGTTCCAAGTTCTATCGCCATGGTTTGTGTCCAATTGAAGTAGCCCCAAGCAGAGACTGATGAGAATCACTTTCATTGAAAGGGGTTGCCAAGCTTCCAAAAAACTACGAGTTTCCTGATATCTCAGCAAACATTTTTTCACCCAATCTTGATGATACTTCCATTTAATGATCAGTACACCAATCCCACTTGGCTCACCAAATTTCGTTCTTCTAGGTTAAACCGTTCCTTTGCAGTAACCGTTTTCATGTTTAGGTTTCACTCTGTTTTCTCCTATATGGATACATGTAGTTGGAACTCTAAATCAAACACGGTTTGTGCTAGCTCTTTGAAACTTGGCACAATAATGTAGTTCCAAGTTCTATCTCTATGGTTTGTGTCCTACTGAAGTAGCCCCAAGCAGAGACTGACGAGAATCACTTTCATTTAAAGGGGTTGCCAAGCTTCCAAAAAACTACGAGTTTCCTGAAATCTCAGCAAACATTTTTTCACCCCATCTTGATGATACTTCGATTTAATGATCCGTACACCAATCCCACTTGGCTCACCAAATTTCGTTCTTCTAGGTTAAACCGTTCCTTTGCAGTAACCGTTTTCATGTTTAGGTTTCACTCTGTTTTCTCCTATATGGATACATGTAGTGGAACTCTAAATCAAACACGGTTTGTGCTAGCTGTTTGAAACTTGGCACAATAATGTAGTTCCAAGTTCTATCGCTATGGTTTGTGTCCTATTGAAGTTCCCCAAGCCCAGACTGACGAGAATCACTTTCATTGAAAGGGGTTGCCAAGCTTCCAAAAAACTACTAGTTAAATGAAATCTCAGCAAACATTTTTTCACCCAATCTTGATGATACTTTTATTTAATTATCAGTACACGAATCCCACTTGGCTCACCAAATTTCCTTCTTCTAGGTTAAACCGTTTCTTTGTAGTTAGCCTTTTCATGTTTAGGTTTCACTCTGTTTTCTCCTATATGGATACATGTAGTTGGAACTCTAAATCAAACACGGTTGGTGCTAGCTCTTTGAAACTTGGCACAATAATGTAGTTTCAAGTTCTATCGCTATGGTTTGTGTCCTATTGAGGTAGCCCCAAGCAGAGACTGACGAGAATCACTTTCATTGAAAGGAGTAGCCAAGCTTCCAAAAAACTACGAGTTTCCTGAAATCTCAGCAAACATTTTTTCACAAAATCTTGATGATACTTCCATTTAATGATCAGTACACCAATCCCACTTGGCTCACCAAATTTCGTTCTTCTAGGTTAAACCGTTCCTTTGCAGTAACCGTTTTCATGTTTAGGTTTCACTCGGTTTTCTCCTATATGGATATATGTATTTGGAACTCTAAATCAAACACGGTTTGTGCTAGCTCTTTGAAAATTGGCACAATAATGTAGTTAAAAGTTCTATCGGTATGGTTTGTGTCCTCTTGAAGTAGCCCCAAGCAGAGACTGACGAGAATCACTTTCATTGAAAGGGGTTGCCAAGCTTCCAAAAAACTACGAGTTTCCTGAAATCTCAGCAAACATTTTTTCACCCCATCTTGATGATACTTCCATTTCATGATCAGTACACCAATCCCAATTGGCTCAACAAATTTCGTTCTTCTAGGTTAAACCGTTCCTTTGCAGTAACCGTTTTCATGTTTAGGTTTCACTCTGTTTTCTCCTATATGGATACATGCAGTTGGAACTCTAAATCAAACAAGGTTTGTGCTACTTCTTTGAAACTTGGCACAATAATGTAGTTCCAAGTTCAATCGCTATTGTTGTGTCCTATTGAAGTAGCCCCAAGCAGATACTGAAGAGAATCACTTTCATTGAAAGGGGTTGCCAAGCTTCCAAAAAACTACGAGTTTCCTGAAATCTCAGCAAACATGTTTTCACCCAATCTTGATGATACTTCCATTTAATGATCAGTACACCAATCCCACTTGGCTCACCAAATTTCGTTCTTCTAGGTTTAACCGTTCCTTTGCAGTAACCGTTTTCATGTTTAGGTTTCACTCTGTTTTCTCCTATATGGATACATGTAGTTGGAACTCTAAATCAAACACGGTTTGTGCTAGCTCTTTGAAACTTGGCACAATAATGTAGTTCCAAGTTCTATCGCTATGGTTTGTGTCCTATTGAAGTAGCCCCAAGGAGAGACTGACGAGAATCACTTTCATTGAAAGGGGTTGCCATGCTTCCAAAAAATTACGAGGTTCCAGAAATCTCAGCAAACATTTTTTCACCCAATCTTGATGATACTTCCATTTAATGATCAGTACACCAATCCCACTTGGCTCACCAAATTTCGTTCTTCTAGGTGAAACCGTTCCTTTGCAGTAACGGTTTTCATGTTTAGGTTTCACTCTGTTTTCTCCAATATGGATACATGTAGTTGGACCTCTAAATCAAACACGGTTTGTGCTAGCTCTTTGAAACTTGGCACAATAATGTAGTTCCAAGTTCTATCGCTATGGTTTGTGTCCTATTGAAGTAGCCGCAAGCAGAGACTGACGCGAATCACTTTCATTGAAAGGGGTTGCCAAGCTTCCAAGAAACTACGAGTTTCCTGAAATCTCAGCAAACATTTTTTCACCCCATGTTGAGGATACTTCCATTTAATGATCAGTACACCAATCCCACTTGGCTCACTAAATTTCGTTCTTCTAGGTTAAACCGTTCCTTTGCAGTAACCGTTTTCATGTTTAGGTTTCACTCTGTTTTCTCCTATATGGATACATGTAGTTGGAACTCTAAATCAAACACGGTTTGTGCTAGCTCCTTGAAACTTGGCACAATAATGTAGTTCCAAGTTCAATGGCTATGGTTTGTGTCCTATTCAAGTAGCCCCAAGCAGAGATTGACGAGAATCACTTTCATTGAAAGGGGTTGCCAAGCTTCCAAAAAACTACTAGTTAAATGAAATCTCAGGAAACATTTTTTCACCCAATCTTGATGACACTTACATTTAATGATCAGTACACCAATCCCACTTGGCTCACCAAATTTCGTTCTTTTAGGTCAAACCGTTCCTTTGCAGTAACCGTTTTCATGTTTAGGTTTCACTTTGTTTTCTCCTATATGTAACATGTGGTTGGAACTCTAAATCAAATACGATTTGTGGTAGCGCTTTGAAACGTGGCACAATAATATAGTTCCAAGTTCTATCGCTATGGTTTGTGTCCTCTTGAAGTAGCCCCAAGCAGAGCCTGACGAGAATCACTTTCATTGAAAGGGGTTGCCAAGCTTCCAAAAAACTACGAGTTTCCTGAAATCTCAGCAAACATTTTTTCACCCAATCTTGATGATACTTGCAGGTAATGATCAGTACACCAATCCCACTTGGCTCACCAAATTTCGTTCTTCTAGGTCAAACCGTTCCTTTGCAGTAACCGTTTTCATGTTTAGGTTTCTCTCTGTTTTCTCCTATATGGTTACATGTAGTTGGAACTCTAAATCAAACACGGTTTGTGCTAGCTCTTTGAAACTTGGCACAATAATGTAGTTCCAAGGTCTATCGCTATGGTTTGTGTCCTATTGAAGTAGCCCCAAGCAGAGACTGACGAGAATCACTTCCATTGAAAGGGGTTGCCAAGCTTCCAAAAAACTACGAGTTTCCTGAAATCTCAGCAAACATGTTTTCACCCAATCTTGATGACACTTGCAGGTAATGATCAGTACACCAATTCCACTTGGCTCACCAAATTTCGTTCTTCTAGGTTAAACCGTTCCTTTGCAGAAACCGTTTTCATGTTTAGGTTTCACTCTGTTTTCTCCTATATGGATATATGTATTTGGAACTCTAAATCAAACACGGTTTGTGCTAGCTCTTTGAAACTTGGCACAATAATGTAGTTAAAAGTTCTATCGCTATGGTTTGTGTCCTCTTGAAGTAGCCCCAAGCAGAGACTGACGAGAATCACTTTCATTGAAGGGGTGGCCAATCTTCCAAAAACCTACGAGTTTCCTGAAATCTCAGCAAACATTTTTTCACCCCATCTTGATGATATTTCCATTTAATGATCAGTACACCAATCCCACTTGGCTCACGAAATTTCGTTCTTCTAGGTTAAACCGTTCCTTTGCAGTAACCGTTTTAATGTTTAGGTTTCACTCTGTTTTCTCCTATATGGTTACATGTAGTTGGAACTCTAAATCAAACACGGTTTGTGCTACCTCTTTGAAACTTGGCACAATAATGTAGTTCCAAGTTCTATCGCTATGGTTTGTGTCCTCTTGAAGTAGCCCCAAGCAGAGACTGACGAGAATCACTTTCATTGAAAGGGGTTGCAAAGCTTCCAAAAAACTACGAGTTTCCTGAAATCTCAGCAAACATTTTTTCACCCCATCTTGATGATACTTCCATTTAATGATCAGTACACCATTCCCACTTGGCTCAACAAATTTCGTTCTTCTAGGTTAAACCGTTCCTTTGCAGTAACCCTTTTCATGTTTAGGTTTCACTCTGTTTTCTCCTATATGGAAACATGCAGTTGGAACTCTAAATCAAACACGGTTTGTGCTAGCTCTTTGAAACTTGGCACAATAATGTAGTTCCAAGTTCAATCGCTATTGTTTGTGTACTATTGAAGTAGCCCCAAGCAGAGACTGACGAGAATCACTTTCATTGAAAGGGGTTGCCAAGCTTCAAAAATCTACGAGTTTCCTGAATTCTCAGCAAATATTTTTTCACCCAATCTTCATGATACTTCCATTTATTTATCAGTACAACAATCCCACTTGGCTCACCAAATTTCGTTCTTCTAGGTTAAACCGTTTTTTTGCAGTAACCCTTTTCATGTTTAGGTTTCACTCTGTTTTCTCCTATATGGATACATGCAGTTGGAACTCTAAATCAAACACGGTTTGTGCTAGCTCTTTGAAACTTGGCTCAATAATGTAGTTAAAAGTTCTATCACTATGGTTTGTGTTCTTTTGAAGTAGCCCCAAGCAGAGACTGACGAGAATCTCTTTCATTGAAAGGGGTTGCCAAGCTTCCAAAAAAATACGAGTTTCCTGAAATCTCAGAAAACATTTTTTCACTCCATCATGATGATACTTCCATTTAATGATCAGTACACCAATCCCACTTGGCTAACCAAATTTCGTTCTTCTAGGTTAAACCGTTACTTTGCAGTAACCGTTTTCATGTTTAGGTTTCACTCTGTTTTCTCCTATATGGATACATGTAGTTGGAAGTCTAAATCAAACACGGTTTGTGCTAGCTCTTTGAAACTTGGCACAATAATGTAGTTCCAAGTTCAATGGCTATGGTTTGTGTCCTATTGAATTAGCCCCAAGCAGAGACTGAGGAGAATCACTTTCATTGAAAGGGGTTGCCAAGCTTCCAAAAAACTACGAGTTAAATGAAATCTCAGCAAACATTTTTTCACCCAATCTTGATGACACTTCCATTTAGTGATCAGTACACCAATCCCACTTGGCTCACCAAATTTCGTTCTTCTAGGTCAACCGTTCCTTTGCAGTAACCGTTCTCATGTTTAGGTTTCACTCTGTTTTCTCCAATATGGATACATGTAGTTGGAACTCTAAATCAAACACGGTTGGTGCTAGCTCTTTGAAACTTGGCACAATAATGTAGTTTCAAGTTCCATCGCTATGGTTTGTGTCCAATTGAAGTAGCCCCAAGCAGAGACTGACGAGAATCACTTTCATTGAAAGGAGTAGCCAAGCTTCCAAAAAACTACGAGTTTCCTGAAATCTCAGCAAACATTTTTTCACCCAATCTTGATGATACTTCCATTTAATGATCAGTACACCAATCCCACTTGACTCACCAAATTTCGTTCTTCTAGGTCAAACCGTTCCTTTGCAGTAACCGTTTTCATGTTTAGGTTTCACTCTGTTTTCTCCTATATGGATACATGTATTTGGAACTCTAAATCAAACACGGTTTGTGCTAGCTCTTTGAAACTTGGCACAATAATGTAGTTCCAAGTTCTATCGCCATGGTTTGTGTCCAATTGAAGTAGCCCCAAGCAGAGACTGATGAGAATCACTTTCATTGAAAGGGGTTGCCAAGCTTCCAAAAAACTACGAGTTTCCTGATATCTCAGCAAACATTTTTTCACCCAATCTTGATGATACTTCCATTTAATGATCAGTACACCAATCCCACTTGGCTCACCAAATTTCGTTCTTCTAGGTTAAACCGTTCCTTTGCAGTAACCGTTTTCATGTTTAGGTTTCACTCTGTTTTCTCCTATATGGATACATGTAGTTGGAACTCTAAATCAAACACGGTTTGTGCTAGCTCTTTGAAACTTGGCACAATAATGTAGTTCCAAGTTCTATCTCTATGGTTTGTGTCCTACTGAAGTAGCCCCAAGCAGAGACTGACGAGAATCACTTTCATTTAAAGGGGTTGCCAAGCTTCCAAAAAACTACGAGTTTCCTGAAATCTCAGCAAACATTTTTTCACCCCATCTTGATGATACTTCGATTTAATGATCCGTACACCAATCCCACTTGGCTCACCAAATTTCGTTCTTCTAGGTTAAACCGTTCCTTTGCAGTAACCGTTTTCATGTTTAGGTTTCACTCTGTTTTCTCCTATATGGATACATGTAGTTGGAACTCTAAATCAAACACGGTTTGTTCTAGCTCTTTGAAACTTGGCACAATAATGTAGTTCCAAGTTCTATCGCTATGGTTTGTGTCCTATTGAAGTTCCCCAAGCCCAGACTGACGAGAATCACTTTCATTGAAAGGGGTTGCCAAGCTTCCAAAAAACTACTAGTTAAATGAAATCTCAGCAAACATTTTTTCACCCAATCTTGATGATACTTTTATTTAATTATCAGTACACGAATCCCACTTGGCTCACCAAATTTCCTTCTTCTAGGTTAAACCGTTTCTTTGTAGTTAGCCTTTTCATGTTTAGGTTTCACTCTGTTTTCTCCTATATGGATACATGTAGTTGGAACTCTAAATCATACACGGTTGGTGCTAGCTCTTTGAAACTTGGCACAATAATGTAGTTTCAAGTTCTATCGCTATGGTTTGTGTCCTATTGAGGTAGCCCCAAGCAGAGACTGACGAGAATCACTTTCATTGAAAGGAGTAGCCAAGCTTCCAAAAAACTACGAATTTCCTGAAATCTCAGCAAACATTTTTTCACAAAATCTTGATGATACTTCCATTTAATGATCAGTACACCAATCCCACTTGGCTCACCAAATTTCGTTCTTCTAGGGTAAACCGTTCCTTTGCAGTAACCGTTTTCATGTTTAGGTTTCACTCGGTTTTCTCCTATATGGATATATGTATTTGGAACTCTAAATCAAACACGGTTTGTGCTAGCTCTTTGAAAATTGGCACAATAATGTAGTTAAAAGTTCTATCGGTATGGTTTGTGTCCTCTTGAAGTAGCCCCAAGCAGAGACTGACGAGAATCACTTTCATTGAAAGGGGTTGCCAAGCTTCCAAAAAACTACGAGTTCCCTGAAATCTCAGCAAACATTTTTTCACCCCATCTTGATGATACTTCCATTTAATGATCAGTACAACAATCCCAATTGGCGCAACAAATTTCGTTCTTCTAGGTTAAACCGTTACTTTGCAGTAACCCTTTTCATGTTTAGGTTTCACTCTGTTTTCTCCTATATGGATACATGCAGTTGGAACTCTAAATCAAACAAGGTTTGTGCTACTTCTTTGAAACTTGGCACAATAATGTAGTTCCAAGTTCAATCGCTATTTTTGTGTCCTATTGAAGTAGCCCCAAGCAGATACTGAAGAGAATCACTTTCATTGAAAGGGGTTGCCAAGCTTCCAAAAAACTACGAGTTTCCTGAAATCTCAGCAAACATGTTTTCACCCAATCTTGATGATACTTCCATTTAATGATCAGTACACCAATCCCACTTGGCTCACCAAATTTCGTTCTTCTAGGTTTAACCGTTCCTTTGAAGTAACCGTTTTCATGTTTAGGTTTCACTCTGTTTTCTCCTATATGGATACATGTAGTTGGAACTCTAAATCAAACACGGTTTGTGCTAGCTCTTTGAAACTTGGCACAATAATGTAGTTCCAAGTTCTATCGCTATGGTTTGTGTCCTATTGAAGTAGCCCCAAGGAGAGACTGACGAGAATCACTTTCATTGAAAGGGGTTGCCATGCTTCCAAAAAATTACGAGGTTCCAGAAATCTCAGCAAACATTTTTTCACCCAATCTTGATGATACTTCCATTTAATGATCAGTACACCAATCCCACTTGGCTCACCAAATTTCGTTCTTCTAGGTGAAACCGTTCCTTTGCAGTAACGGTTTTCATGTTTAGGTTTCACTCTGTTTTCTCCAATATGGATACATGTAGTTGGACCTCTAAATCAAACACGGTTTGAGCTAGCTCTTTGAAACTTGGCACAATAATGTAGTTCCAAGTTCTATCGCTATGGTTTGTGTCCTATTGAAGTAGCCGCAAGCAGAGACTGACGTGAATCACTTTCATTGAAAGGGGTTGCCAAGCTTCCAAGAAACTACGAGTTTCCTGAAATCTCAGCAAACATTTTTTCACCCCATGTTGAGGATACTTCCATTTAATGATCAGTACACCAATCCCACTTGGCTCACTAAATTTCGTTCTTCTAGGTTAAACCGTTCCTTTGCAGTAAACGTTTTCATGTTTAGGTTTCACTCTGTTTTCTCCTATATGGATACATGTAGTTGGAACTATAAATCAAACACGGTTTGTGCTAGCTCCTTGAAAATTGGCACAATAATGTAGTTCCAAGTTCAATGGCTATGGTTTGTGTCCTATTCAAGTAGCCCCAAGCAGAGATTGACGAGAATCACTTTCATTGAAAGGGGTTGCCAAGCTTCCAAAAAACTACGAGTTAAATGAAATCTCACCAAACATTTTTTCACCCAATCTTGATGACACTTCCATTTAATGATCAGTACACCAATCCCACTTGGCTCACCAAATTTCGTTCTTCTAGGTCAACCGTTCCTTTGCAGTAACCGTTCTCATGTTTAGGTTTCACTCTGTTTTCTCCTATATGGATACATGTAGTTGGAACTCTAAATCAAACACGGTTGGTGCTAGCTCTTTGAAACTTGGCACAATAATGTAGTTTCAAGTTCTATCGCTATGGTTTGTGTCCTATTGAAGTAGCCCCAAGCAGAGACTGACGAGAATCACTTTCATTGAAAGGAGTAGCCAAGCTTCCAAAAAACTACGAGTTTCCTGAAATCTCAGCAAACATTTTTTCACCCAATCTTGATGATACTTCCATTTAATGATCAGTACACCAATCCCACTTGACTCACCAAATTTCGTTCTTCTAGGTCAAACCGTTCCTTTGCAGTAACCGTTTTCATGTTTAGGTTTCACTCTGTTTTCTCCTATATGGATACATGTATTTGGAACTCTAAATCAAACACGGTTTGTGCTAGCTCTTTGAAACTTGGCACAATAATGTAGTTCCAAGTTCTATCGCCATGGTTTGTGTCCAATTGAAGTAGCCCCAAGCAGAGACTGATGAGAATCACTTTCATTGAAAGGGGTTGCCAAGCTTCCAAAAAACTACGAGTTAAATGAAATCTCAGCAAACATTTTTTCACCCAATCTTGATGACACTTCCATTTAGTGATCAGTACACCAATCCCACTTGGCTCACCAAATTTCGTTCTTCTAGGTCAACCGTTCCTTTGCAGTAACCGTTCTCATGTTTAGGTTTCACTCTGTTTTCTCCTATATGGATACATGTAGTTGGAACTCTAAATCAAACACGGTTGGTGCTAGCTCTTTGAAACTTGGCACAATAATGTAGTTTCAAGTTCCATCGCTATGGTTTGTGTCCAATTGAAGTAGCCCCAAGCAGAGACTGACGAGAATCACTTTCATTGAAAGGAGTAGCCAAGCTTCCAAAAAACTACGAGTTTCCTGAAATCTCAGCAAACATTTTTTCACCCAATCTTGATGATACTTCCATTTAATGATCAGTACACCAATCCCACTTGACTCACCAAATTTCGTTCTTCTAGGTCAAACCGTTCCTTTGCAGTAACCGTTTTCATGTTTAGGTTTCACTCTGTTTTCTCCTATATGGATACATGTATTTGGAACTCTAAATCAAACACGGTTTGTGCTAGCTCTTTGAAACTTGGCACAATAATGTAGTTCCAAGTTCTATCGCCATGGTTTGTGTCCAATTGAAGTAGCCCCAAGCAGAGACTGATGAGAATCACTTTCATTGAAAGGGGTTGCCAAGCTTCCAAAAAACTACGAGTTTCCTGATATCTCAGCAAACATTTTTTCACCCAATCTTGATGATACTTCCATTTAATGATCAGTACACCAATCCCACTTGGCTCACCAAATTTCGTTCTTCTAGGTTAAACCGTTCCTTTGCAGTAACCGTTTTCATGTTTAGGTTTCACTCTGTTTTCTCCTATATGGATACATGTAGTTGGAACTCTAAATCAAACACGGTTTGTGCTAGCTCTTTGAAACTTGGCACAATAATGTAGTTCCAAGTTCTATCTCTATGGTTTGTGTCCTACTGAAGTAGCCCCAAGCAGAGACTGACGAGAATCACTTTCATTTAAAGGGGTTGCCAAGCTTCCAAAAAACTACGAGTTCCCTGAAATCTCAGCAAACATTTTTTCACCCCATCTTGATGATACTTCCATTTAATGATCAGTACAACAATCCCAATTGGCGCAACAAATTTCGTTCTTCTAGGTTAAACCGTTACTTTGCAGTAACCCTTTTCATGTTTAGGTTTCACTCTGTTTTCTCCTATATGGATACATGCAGTTGGAACTCTAAATCAAACAAGGTTTGTGCTACTTCTTTGAAACTTGGCACAATAATGTAGTTCCAAGTTCAATCGCTATTTTTGTGTCCTATTGAAGTAGCCCCAAGCAGATACTGAAGAGAATCACTTTCATTGAAAGGGGTTGCCAAGCTTCCAAAAAACTACGAGTTTCCTGAAATCTCAGCAAACATGTTTTCACCCAATCTTGATGATACTTCCATTTAATGATCAGTACACCAATCCCACTTGGCTCACCAAATTTCGTTCTTCTAGGTTTAACCGTTCCTTTGAAGTAACCGTTTTCATGTTTAGGTTTCACTCTGTTTTCTCCTATATGGATACATGTAGTTGGAACTCTAAATCAAACACGGTTTGTGCTAGCTCTTTGAAACTTGGCACAATAATGTAGTTCCAAGTTCTATCGCTATGGTTTGTGTCCTATTGAAGTAGCCCCAAGGAGAGACTGACGAGAATCACTTTCATTGAAAGGGGTTGCCATGCTTCCAAAAAATTACGAGGTTCCAGAAATCTCAGCAAACATTTTTTCACCCAATCTTGATGATACTTCCATTTAATGATCAGTACACCAATCCCACTTGGCTCACCAAATTTCGTTCTTCTAGGTGAAACCGTTCCTTTGCAGTAACGGTTTTCATGTTTAGGTTTCACTCTGTTTTCTCCAATATGGATACATGTAGTTGGACCTCTAAATCAAACACGGTTTGTGCTAGCTCTTTGAAACTTGGCACAATAATGTAGTTCCAAGTTCTATCGCTATGGTTTGTGTCCTATTGAAGTAGCCGCAAGCAGAGACTGACGTGAATCACTTTCATTGAAAGGGGTTGCCAAGCTTCCAAAAAACTACGAGTTTCCTGAAATCTCAGCAAACATGTTTTCACCCAATCTTGATGACACTTGCAGGTAATGATCAGTACACCAATCCCACTTGGCTCACGAAATTTCGTTCTTCTAGGTGAAACCGTTGCTTTGCAGTAACCGTTTTCATGTTTAGGTTTCACTCTGTTTTCTCCTATATGGATACATGTAGTTGGAACTCTAAATCAAACACGGTTTGTGCTAGCTCTTTGAAACTTGGCACAATAATGTAGTTCCAAGTTCTATCGCTATGGTTTGTGTCCTATTGAACTAGCCCCAAGCAGAGACTGACGAGAATCACTTTCATTGAAAGGGGTTGCCAAGCTTCCAAAAAACATCTAGTTAAATGAAATCTCAGCAAATATTTTTTCAGCCAATCTTGATGATACTTCCATTTAATGATCAGTACACGAATCCCACTTGGCTCACCAAATTTCATTCTTCTAGGTTAAACCGTTCCTTTGCAGTAACCGTTTTCATGTTTAGGTTTCACTCTGTTTTCTC